>NC_042958.1:55650894-55918394 GCF_901001165.1 Salmo trutta
CACGAAAAGCAACAAATCAATTTGATGGAAACACATCTCTGGTGTGAAAATTGATTTTTGAATATTTGTATGAAAATCTGTCGCCAAGTGGATGGAAACCTAGCTATTTGTTATATTATTTTCCGCCCAGTCTGATTTAGTGCCTGATCTTGTCCACTCTGTTCTAACGGCTTGTGGGCATTGTAGAGGGAAACATAAGACACATACAGTACTTGTTCCTGGGAGTCTTATCGTTCAGTGATGTGGTTGTAATATTTTGTGGCATAAACCGTTGTAAAGATAGAGCATAGGCGACTCCGGGATGCTGGCCTTCTAGGCAGAGTTGCAAAGAAAAAGCCATATCTCAGACTGGCCAACAAGAATAAAAGATTAAGATGGGTAAAAGAACACAGACACTGGACAGAGGAACTCTGTCTAGAAGGCCAGCATCGCCTTTTCACTGTTCTCACGACTTCCGCCGAAGTCGGCCCCTCTCCTTGTTCGGGCGGCGTTCGGCCTTCGACGTCACCGGCTTTCTAGCCATTGCCGCTCCATTTTTCTATTATCCATTTGTCTTGTCTTGTTTCCATACACACCTGGTTATCATTTCCCCAATCAATCTACTTGTATTATGTTTTGTGTGTAATTGTTTCATTTTTTCGTGGTGTTTGATTTACGTGCTTTACTTTGGTCATATTCTGTAGTTTTGAGCGCATTTTTATTTATGTAGTGCTCTCGTATTTTGTAACTATAATAAAGTGCGCTTGGTTACATTTCGCTTCTCTCCTGCACCTGATTTCGCCTCTCATACACCCGATATTGACAGTATTACACACCTACCATGGAGTCAGCAGGAGCAGGTACCCCGGTTAGAGAAGTCGAGGAGCGCGTCCAGGAACATTCGGCCATGTTACATCATCTTGGTGCCATGATAGATCACTTTGTCCAGACCATGGACCGCTGGGAGAGACAGGAAGTGTCTCCAGTGCCTCGACCAGCACAACTGGGGTTGTCACCACCCATTCCATCCGGAATGAATTCCAGTGGGATACGTCTCTCCCTCCTGTTGCTTCAGGGCCGTCTTCGACCATCCACCTGAGGGCAGAGTGGTGGGGGAGAGGCTCTTCCATTTGAGACAGGGGACGAGGAGCGCCCAGGACTTCGCTCTGGAATTCCGGACCTTGGCAGCCGGAGCAGGCTGGAATGACAGGGCCCTCATCGACCACTATCAATGCAGCCTACGAGAGGACGTCCCATGTGAGCTGGCCTGCAGGGATGCCACCATTTCCTTTGACCAACTGGTGGATTTGTCCATCCGGTTGGATAACCTGCTGGTCACCCGCGGACGTCCAGAGGGGGCTCTGTCAGTTCCATCATCCAGCACCCCCGCTCCGGTGCCCATGGAGCTTGGAGGGGCTGCGCATAGGGAGACTGGAGGAGGATCCATCACGTGCGCCATCTGTGGCTGCAGAGGACACACTGTCGGTCGGTGCCGTGTTGGTTCCTCTGGGTGTCGAGGCAACAGGCAGGGCACTCTGGCGTCACCCCAGGTGAGTTTGCACCACACTTATCCAGAGTCCTCTGTTGATCAACTGTTTGTGCCTGTTCGTTTCCTTGAGCTTTCCCCACATTCCCAGCATAAGGCGCTTTTCGATTCATTAGCAGCTGGGAAATTTATAGGCATTAGCCATTAGGTTAGGGATCCCCATTTTTCCTATAGTTAGACCCTTCCCGGTACACGCTCTAGATAGTCGACCATTAGGGTCCGGGCTAATCAAGGAGGCCACCATCTCCTTGGCTATGGTTATGCAGGAGAGTCATGAGGAGAGAATCAGTCTCTTTCTCATTGACTCTCCTGCATTTCCTGTGGTACTAGGCCTTCCTTGGTTGGCTCTGCATAACCCTACTATTTCCTGGCAACAGAGGGCTCTCACGGGGTGGTCGCGAGAGTGCTCAGGGAGGTGTATAGGGGTTTCTGTTGGTGCTACCACGGTGGAAAGTCCAGACCAGGTCTCCACCGTGTACATCCCCCCCAGAAAATGCCGATTTGGCTCTCGCCTTCTGTAAAAAGAAGGCAACTCAATTACCACCTCATCGACGGGGGGATTGTGCAAAAAATCTCCTGGCAGACGCTGTGCTTCCCAGGAGTCACGTGTATCCCTTGTTGCAAGCGGAGACGGTGGCTATGGATACATATGTCTCTGAATCCTTGCGTCAGGGGTACATTCAGCCCTCTACTTCACCCGCCTCCTCGAGTTTCTTTTTCGTGAAGACGAAGGATGGAGGTTTACGCCCGTGCATTGACTATAGAGGTCTCAATCAAATTACGGTGAGGTACAGTTACCTGCTACCTCATATCGCCACGGCGATTGAGTCAATGCATGGGGTGCGCTTCTTCATGAAACTGGATCTCAGGAGTGCGTATAACCTGGTGTGTATTCGGGAGGGAGACGAGTGGAAGACAGCGTTCAGTACCACCACAGGGCATTATGAGTACCTCGTCATGCCATACGGGTTGATGAATGCTCCATCAGTTTTCCAATCCTTTGTAGACGAGATTTTTAGGGACCTGCACGGGCAGGGTGTAGTGGTGTATATCGATGACATTCTGATTTACTCCGCTACATGCGCAGAGCATGTGTCTTTGGTGCGCAAGGTACTTGGACGACTGTTGGAGCATGACCTGTACGTCAAGGCTGAGAAATGCCTGTTCTTTCAGCAGGCCGTCTCCTTCCTAGGGTATCACATTTCCACATCAGGTATGGAGATGGAGAGGGACCGCATTGCAGCCGTGCATAATTGGCTGACTCCCACCACGGCAAAGGAGGTGCAGCGATTTTTAGGGTTTGCCAATTACTACCTGAGATTTATCCGGGGTTTTGGTCAGGTTGCTGTGCCCATTACCTCACTGCTGAAGGGGGGTCCTGTAAAGTCACGGTGGATGGTTGAGGCGGACAGGGCTTTTGGGCAACTAAGAGCTCTGTTTACTTCGGCTCCAGTGCTGGCCCATCCGGATCCCTCTTTGGCATTCATAGTGGAGGTGGATGCGTCCGAGGCTGGGATAGGAGCCGTGCTCTCACAGCGCTCAGGCATGCCACCGAAACTCTGCCCCTGTGCTTTCTTCTCGAAGAAGCTCAGTCCAGCGGAGCATAACTATGATGTGGGGGACCGGGAGTTGTTGGCTGTGGTTAAAGCGTTGAAAGCGTGGAGACATTGGCTTGAGGGGCTAAACACCCTTTTCTCATCTGGACTGACCACCGCAACCTGGAGAACATCCGGGCAGCGAGGAGACTGAATCCTCGTCAGGCAAGGTGGGCCATGTTTTTTACCCATTTTGTGTTTACCCTATCCTACAGACCAGGTTCCCAGAATAAGAAGGCAGACGCACTGTCCCGGCTCTATGACACAGAGGAGCGACCCATGGATGAGACTCCCATACTCCCGGCTTCCTGCATGGTAGTGCCGGACGTTTGGAATCTGAATGAGGACATCGAGCAGGCGTTGAATACAGAGCCCGCTCCTCTCCAGTGTCCCGTTGGAAGTCGGTACGTTCCGTCTGCTGTCCGTGACCAGTTGATCTCTTGGGCCCACACATCTCCCTCCTCTGGTCATCCAGGGATCGGTCGGATGGTGCGCTGTCTGACTGGGTGGTACTGGTGTCCCACTTTGGCTAAGGATGTGAGGGTTTATGTCTCCTCCTGCCCGGTGTGTGCCCAGTGTAAGGCTCCGAGACACCTGCCCAGAGGTAAGCTACATCCCTTACCCGTTCCACAACTACCTTGGTCACATCTGTCCGTGGATTTCCTAACGGATCTTCCTCCCTCACAGGTAAATACCACGATCCTGGTCGTTGTGGATTGTTTTTCTAAGTCCTGTCATCTCCTCCCTCTGCCTGGTCTCCCTATGGCCCTACAGACTGCGGAGGCCCTGTTCACACACGTCTTCCGGCACTACGGGGTGCCTGAGGATATAGTGTTGGATCGGGGTCCCCAGTTCACGTCGAGAGTTTGGAAGGCATTCATGGAACGTCTGGGGGTCTCGATTAGCCTTACCTCAGGTTTTCACCCCGAGAGTAACGGGCAGGTAGAGAAAGTTAACCAGGATGTGGGCAGGTTTCTGCGGTCATATTGCCAGGACCGGCCTGGGGGAGTGGGCAGTGTTTGTGCCCTGGGCCGAGATGGCACAGAACTCGCTTCGCCACTCCTCCACTAACCTCTCCCCCTTTCAGTGCGTATTGGGGTACCAGCCGGTTCTGGCACCGGGGCATCAGGGTCAGACCGAGACTCCTGCGGTGGACGACTGGTTTAGGCACGCGGAGGAGACATGGGAGGCTGTCCGTGTCCATCTGCAGCAAGCCGCGCGTCGCCAGAAAGCCAGCGCGGATCGTCACCGCAGTGAGACCCCGGTGTTCGCACCAGGGGACCGGGTCTGGCGCTCGACCCGTAACCTGCCCCTACGCCTACCCTGCCGGAAGCTGGGTCCGCGGTTTGTGGGGCCATTTAAAGTCCTGAGGAGGGTGAACGAGGTATGTTATAGATTACAGCTTCCCTCTGATTATCGTATTAACTCCTCATTCCATGTGTCTCTCCTCAGGCTGGTGGTGGCTGGTCCGCTCCAGGAATCTGAGGTGCGGGAGGTCCCTCCGCCCCCTTTGGACATCGAGGGGCCCCCGGCGTATATCGTTCGTTCCATCCTGGATTCGAGGCGTCGGGTGGGGGGCCTTCAGTACCTCATGGAGTGGGAGGGGTACGGGCCGGAAGAGAGGTGCTGGGTTCTGGTTGCAGATGTTTTGGATCCTGAACTGCTGCGGGAGTTTCACCATCGCCGGCCGGATCGCCCTGCGCCTCGTCCTCCGGGTCGTCCTCGAGGCCAGTGTCGGCGCGCCGCTGGAGCCGCGCGTCGGGGGGGGGTACTGTCACGACTTCCGCCGAAGTCGGCTCCTCTCCTTGTTCGGGCGGCGTTCGACAATCGACGTCACCGGCTTTTTAGCCATCGCCGCTGCATTTTTCTATTATCCATTTGTCTTGTCTTGTTTCCATATACACCTGGTTATCATTTCCCCAATCAATCTACTTGTATTTAACCCTCTGTTTCCCATTATGTTTTGTGTGTAATTGTTTCATGTTTTTCGTGGTGTTTGATTTACGAGCTTTACTTTGGTTATGTTCCGGGGTTTTGAGCGCATTTTTATTTATGTAGTGCTCTCGTATTTTGTAACTATAATAAAGTGTGCTTGGTTACATTTCGCTTCTCTCCTGCACCTGATTTCGCCTCTCATACACCCGATATTGACAACTGTTGATGTTGAGACTGGTGTTTTGCGGGTACTATTTAATAAAGCTGCCAGTTGAGGACTTGTGAGGTGTCTGTTTCTCAAACTAGACACTCTAATGTACTTGTCCTCTTGCTCAGATGTGCACCGGGGCCTCCCACTCTTCTTTCTATTCTGGTTAGAGACAGTTTGCGCTGTTCTGTGAGGGGAGTAGTACACAGCGTTGTATGAGATCTTCAGTTTCTTGGGAATTTCTCGCATGAAATAGCCTTCATTTCTCAGATCAAGAATAGACTGACGAGTTTCAAAAGAAAGTTATTTGTTTGAGCCTGTAATCAAACCCACAAATGCTGATGCTCCAGATACTCAACTAGTCTAAAGAAGGACAGTTTTACTGGTTCTTTAATCAGAACAACAGTTTTCAGCTGTGCTAACATAATTGCAAAAGGGTTTTCTAACGATCAATTAGCCTTTTAAAATTATAAACTTGGATTAGCTAACACAACGTGCCATTGGAACACAGGAGTGATGGTTGCTGATAATGGGCCTCTGTACGCCTATGTAGATATTCCATAAAAAATCTGCCGTTTCCAGCTATAATGTAACGGCTGTTGCAAGGAGTAGACCAATGCGCAGCGTGGTGAGTGCTCATCATTAACTTTTAATAGAACACTTTCAACAAAACAAGAAAATGAACGACAGCTAAACAGTTCTGTCAGGAACATGAACTAAACAGGAAGTAACCACCCACAAAACCCAAAGGAAAACAGGCTGCCTAAGTATGGCTCCCAATCAGAGACAGCGATGTACAGCTGTCCCTGATTGAGAACCATACCCGGCCAAAACAAAGAAATACAAAACATAGAAAAAAGGACATAGAAAGCCCACCCTAGTCACACCCTGGCCTAACCATAATAGAGAATAAAACCCTCTCTATGGCCAGGGCATGACATACAATAGTCATTTACAACATTAACAATGTCTACACTGTATTTCTGATCAATTTGATGTTATTTTAATGGATTGCTTTTCTTTCAAAAACAAGGACATTTCTAAATGACCCCAAACTTTTGAATGGTAGTGTATATATATATAGACAACACGGTTAGAGTCCAAACATCCAAAAGTCTAGAGCACTTCCCATCAACATTTGCTATGCCCCTTCCCTCTCAGAATCAAGCAACTCTAAACTGGTAAAATAACACATTTACGTGCCATGAACTCCAAGACATTAACTGGTAAAACTTCCTCCTTTTCACAGCTAAGCCACAACATTTCCATAACAAGGCAACTGCAGCCTTGTGGCAGACTGGATATATTTTTACATTAGAATGACAATTGTAGTCTTTCTCCAGCCCTGAATGCCAACAGCTTGGCTCGTTTTGTCATTGAAACACAAGATTATTGGACTCGTAGCCAGTAACAGCTTTGCAATGCTAAAAGACTAGCAAAGCTAAAAGACTAGCAATTGATCACACCAAAGAACACGCGCATAGCTGTGCACTGACATGGTATCAACAAAACAAAACACACAGTCCTCTCTCATACAGCCCGCACATCGGATTGACTGGGGCATTGAGACGCCACTGTTTCAGCATTTCACCATTAGAAATTCAAAAACCCTGTCAAAAAGCCAGGCAGCTCATGCTCTGGTCCAATGAAGACATCACGTCCACTTGTTAGGCCACAGCTGGTTGGCCATCATTAATAACCTGGATGAAGAGCTTTCTGTGTGGGGTCGGGTTGGGGAAGAGGGGGAGGAGGGGGTGCTGTCACAGCGACAGTGTTTTGGCTTGCCACTGTGGCCTCGACTTTGGGGCCACATGAATATGTGTAGAAGCTGAGGCGGATGAATGCCATGCAGCTGGGGCTAAGGCTGGTTGGGCTGTGTTGGGTGACAACAGGTGGGGGAAGGCACCCGTCCCATCCACCCCCAGGATAAGGCCATCTTTGTTGGCCACAGGTGTCTGCTGGCTCTGAACCACTAAGGCATCCTGGAGGCATTGTGCTCCATGGTTAATTATGCATGCACTGCAACAATTCAAGTCATGAGTTTCCTGTCAGACCTCTGAGAAACGGAGGGAAAACACAGAGACATGTGCAGCCCGTCTGTAACCGAGCCAAGTGTGTGTGTGTGTGTGTGTGTGTGTGCGTGTGTGTGTGTGTGTGCGTGTGTGTGTGTCGTATGGGTTCAATGAAAGGCTATTGCACGTGCGTTGTGTCTTTAACTATACTTTTGCCAGATATCATTGGCATGTAAGGCCATTACTAATAATTATTACATAAAAAGATGGTTTCTGACTAAGATGTATTTTAGCTGCATCACATCACATTTACTCCAAGTATCAAACAAGCAAGAAAATAAATAGATTCAGGAAAAAAGTTGCTGAGTCGTTTGTGTAAAAAAGGGTCTGGGGGTCCTGGAAAAAAATAAACATGTTTGCTAAAAAACGTTGCTTCCCTGTTTTTGCTTTGCGGTCCTCCAATCGAGTGTCGTTTTCTCGAGCTGCGTGCCAGACCTGACGCCACACACGGCCTTCAATGGCTGCATTCATCCTCTCTGATGCTTCCATGTTTTTTATGCCAAATAGATTTACATTCCCACCACCACTGCGACCCCCCCCCCCCCCAGCCTCACTTCTTCACTCATCCAGAACGCCGCAGCCCGTCTGGTGTTCAACCTTCCCAAGTTCTCTCACGTCACCCCACTCCTCCGCTCTCTCCACTGGCTTCCAGTTGAAGCTCGCATCCGCTACAAGACCATGGTGCTTGCCTACGGAGCTGTGAGGGGAACGGCACCTCCGTACCTTCAGGCTCTGATCAGGCCCTACACCCAAACAAGGGCACTGCGTTCATCCACCTCTGGCCTGCTCGCCTCCCTACCTCTGAGGAAGCACAGTTCCCGCTCAGCCCAGTCAAAACTGTTTGCTGCTCTGGCACCCCAATGGTGGAACAAGCTCCCTCACGATGCCAGGACAGCGGAGTCAATCACCACCTTCCGGAGACACCTGAAACCCCACCTCTTTAAGGAGTACCTGGGATAGGATAAAGTAATCCTTCTAACCCCCCCCCCCCCCTTTAAAAGATTTAGATGCACCATTGTAAAGTGGTTGTTCTACTGGATATTATAGGTGAATGCACCAATTTGTAAGTCGCTCTGGATAAGAGCGTCTGCTAAATGACTTAAATGTTCACTCCTTCTCTCACCCCCCATCCATCCCTCCTCCATGCGTCCTTCCATTAACCCCTCCTCCTCAGGTTCAGGCCTCTACCATGAGGCTGGCCAATGATGAAAGGCGTAGTATCCCTCTCCTGCGACAGCTTAGGTTTCGAAAGGAATGCCAGCGAGGTCTCGTACGACTCAGCCGCCCCACCACCGGACCACCAAAGTCTCCTTGTTTGCTGAGGGCGGAAGAATGTGTACTGTGGGGTAATGCCAGTACGTTTTAATTTGGTCAATGTTTGAAAGATGGTCTTTTTCAATCAGAAATTGATTGCTTGTGAATGAAATGATAAATTGAGGTATTGCTTCTAAAGGAAATGAAATAATGTGAAATGCAGCAAAAACAACTTTTAAAAAAGTACAATTTGTTTGTCATGAGGGACAGTTCATTGCTGCTTCTAGGTGGGCTGCGGATGGAATCAGAGTGGTCAGTTGATTTGTTGTCCCAAGTTTTGGTGGAAGCAAAATTATTGAAAATGTTCATAGGAAATAGCATTAATTGCTTTGGACTGCAGCCAAAATGTACCAATAGCGCTCTCCATGCCTCTTTCAGATGTAAAGCAGTTGTAAATATGTCTTATTAAATCCATAATTATGCTAAGTGTAAATCCTGGAACCACCTTGCCTTGAAGGTTACCACTTGTGAACCAAGGGACACCACTGTTGGCCAGGGAAGGCTAACCCTAACCACACAAAACAGACCTTATTCAATGAAAGCCTCCTCCTTATTCATTTGTGAGGGAGTATATTGGAGACATGGAAGGTGAGGACTTGTAGCTCCACATGCTCTGTAGTGGCAACGGGCCGTTGTTGGGTCTAGTTGGGTCTAGTTGCCACGGAGGAATAAGACCCACTGTCCATCTTCACCTCCCTTTCGGCCAGAGCGAGTCAAGGGCCATTTACACTAGATAAGCATCAGGAGCATCAGGAGAGCAATCCCTGACTGCACAGTGTGGACCAGTACAGTAAAGGAGAAGAGGAGAGAGAGGGAGGGAGGGAGAGGGAGGGAGGAAGGGCAGAGGTACACATTTGAGGGATCAGTGAATGAGGGAGAGAGAGAGATGCTGAATGAGAGGGAAGGTAGAGAGAGAAAATGAGAGTGGGAGAGGGAGAAAGACAGAGCGAGAGAGAGAGAAAGACAGAGCGAGAGAGAGAGAGAGAGAGAGAGAGATCCTGAATGAGAGGGAAGGTAGAGAGAGAAAAGAGAGGGGGGTAGAGAGAGAAATCCTGAATGAGAGTCAAGGTAGAGAGAGAAAATGAGAGAGTGGGAGAGAGATAGAGAAAGACGCAGAGAGAGAGAGAGAGGAGGTAGAGAGAGATCCCAAATAAGTGGGAAGGTAGAGCGAGAAAGGAGAGAGAGAGAGACAGAGAGAGAGAGAGAGAGAGAGAGAGAGGAGCTAGAGAGAGATCCCAAATGAGAGGGAAGGTAGAGAGAGAAAGGAGAGACTGGGAGTGAGAGTGTGGCATTTGACACAGAGAGATGACAGCTCAAAAGAGTGGAAACAAAAAAGTAATATTAGGCAGATGAAATATTCTGGCAAAAAAACATTCAACTGATAGAGACAATATAGTCTCTTATTCAGAATAAAGATCCAGAATTAAACTGACTAGTGATCTGAATCAGCCATAGAACATGTGTCAAACTGCCATATCACATTTCAGGCTGAAATCCTTGATGAGCTGAGAGGTCTGCATATACAGAGAGATGAAGGAGACCGTCCAGATCGTCCAGTCAGAACCGCACTGCATGAGTCCTGACCTGTGACCCTAACCCTGTGACCCTGTCTGACCTCATCTGACCCCAGCCTCCAGCCACCTAGCTGCCAGGTCCTAGCTGCCAGGTCCTAGCTGGTCACAGTGCATAAAAGAACACTGGCTGGACCTTAGCGTCTGGCTGGGGCAGTTAATCACCGGCCAAGAACAAGGGATGAGGATTAGACACGGAGGGGTAAAGGGGCAGGATCAATGGGGATGGAGAGGCACCCTGCTGGGAGGAAAGGTTGAGGAGCACTGCCTGTCCCCCCAGGTGCTCTAGCCTCTCCTCCTTCTTCCTCATCCCTTCTTCGCCTCACCTGACTTGGATGCCTAGGGCTGTATAAGGCAGCAGCAGACTGGTTTGATGGCTTGCCTGGCATACATAGAATGAGGTGATCAATTTGAGGTACTTTGGGCCTTCAGTCTGTGTTGCCAGGCAATTTAAGGCCTGGAATATTTAGCAATTAGTAACCAATAACTTCTTTGTTGCTCCCTTTGCTGTACAAAAGTAACACACACACTGGCTACAATGCAACAAGCTCTAAACCCTCCCTTCCCCCCGTCCATACACTCCTGGTTGTTACCAGCAGGGAACCTAACAGGGAAAGCCTCATCTATTACAGGCCAGAGATGTGATAAGTTATGTGGCTGGCCCTGCTATATGTTATAGCATCCTCTTCATTACATTGCTGGTGAGAACCACACCAGTAGGAAGACTGGAGTTAACAACAAGCCCAAGGTAAGATCACTCATTACCAACGCATGATTTACGACTGTTCCCAACAATACAACAAGTGGCGTAGTCTGCGGAAAAAACACATCAACATTTCTACCTTTGGGATCCGTCGAGCAAGATGTTGTCTATCAGTGAGAAGAAGAATGGAAGGTGGGGGAAGAGAAGAGGAGGAGAGAGGAGGTCCTGCTCTCGGACTCCGTCCGCAGTGTTTTAGTCACAGATCCACATCTTTAACCCTGGTCGGTGGTCTGCACACCATGTTATCACCCACAGGGATGTTAGGAACTGGATACATGTATGACACTTTTACTGGCCCTCTGAGATCCCCTTTCACTCAGGGGCCTAGTACTGTCCGAGACCATGCGGAGAGGAGTATGATGTCAAAAGGGTACTAGGGAAGGAAAGGTAAAACATAGTGATACATACTTGCATGAAATAACTCAAGATCAAAAATCGATTGTAATATCACATTATTGTACCGTGTTATCAATACAATATAAGTAAGCACACCAAATATTCAAAAGCCCTCAGTCCACCTATGAGGGTCAGACTTTCCTCTCAGTATTTCAAATGTTGAGTCATGTAATTCGCCATATTTCATACCATGGCAATACAGCCTGTCCTTTCTGTACAGCCACGAAGAAAGGGCAACCAAAGGAAACAACTATAAAACAACTTTCAGTGCAATCAGGCCAAATTGAAAGAAACAGACTTTACATGAACCTAGCCCATCACTCCGTGGTCTAATTTCTCTCAGGAGTCAGTTAGACATGACGGCTATTGCATCATGATTTATGACAGATTATGATTTTCACAGACCGTATCCCGCCCTGAAAGCATAACCTGTTCACACCACGCTGGCGTGATAGGTCAACAATGGTGGGCCTGTGACAGGGTGGTGGGCCTCTCTCTGTCCGGCCCTGGGGGAGGGCTCCACCTACCCTGGGCTGTGTGGGGAAGGCTGTTTATGCCCTGGATCCTGCGGTCATAATAAGCCACCACCATAAATAACCTGCTCCACTTCCTGGTAATATCCCCCAGTCTCTCTCTCTCTCTCTCTCTCTCTCTGTGTGTGTGTCTGTCGAGGTCTGTCGCTTTCTCTATCTCTGTCTTGCTCTCTCTCAATCTCTCTCTCCCTCTCTCTCGCCGTCTTTCTCTTCATTCCTTAATCTTCTTGGACAATCTTCCGGATCACTGCCCTTAAGTAGCCTCTTATATAATGGCGTGGACCACTAGTGTGTTGTCCACTCTGTTTCTCTTCTTCTCGGAGCACCGTGGGAGGGTGCAGGCATCTTGTGTGTGTGATTATGTGTGATCGAGTGATTATGCGTGTGATCGTGTGTGTGTGTGTGTGTGTGTGTGTGTGTGTAAAGTGGTTATGGAATAGATCTGGCAGCTGTCCCACTCAGGACATTTGACCTTGAGGAGTTTTTTTTTTGTTGCAGGGTGTTTTTTTTTCAGACTCACACTTTTCCCTTAGCAGAGACTAAAAGGCTCAAAAGGGTGGAAAGCTAAATATTTTCTTAAGTCTCCTGGACGCAAGGTTGCATAAAAGGCTCCAAAGCGTTTGCATCAAACCTAAACCGTTGAAACCACAAATTCTGTTTTTGTAGCCATAAAACTGCTCCCACCCCCCAAAAAATGTAAATCCATTCAGTTATTCTTATGAATTTAAATGAACAGGAAAAAAAAGGTTTACTCCCAAAAGGAAAACATTGGGTTAAATATATTATTGCGTGGTGTGTGTGTGTGTGTGTGTGTGTGTGTGTGTGTGTGTGTGTGTGTGTGTGTGTGTGTGTGTGCGGGCACATGTGTTCGTGTGTAGGTGGGTGCTTGTGAGATAGAGAGAGATAAAGACGTGATCTATACAAATGCGTTAACATTTGTGGGGTTAAAACGAGTAATTATTATTATTATTATTCAATTCACTGCTTCAATCTCCAACCAAATTATTCAGAAATGATCCACCCTACAGACCTCATCATTCTAATTTCTTAATTTTTTTATTTCACCTTTATTTAACCAGGTAGGCTAGTTGAGTTCTCATTTGCAACTGCGACCTGACCAAGATAAAGCATAGCAATCTGACACATACAACAACACAGAGTTACACATGGAGTAAAACAAACATACAGTGAATAATACAGTAGAACAAAAGAAAACAAAAAGTCTATATACAGCGAGTGCAAATGAGGTAAGTTAATAAGGCAATATATAGGCCATGGTGGCGAAGTAATTACAATATAGCAATTAAACACTGGAATGGTAGATGTGCAGAAGATGAATGTGCAAGTAGAGATACTGGGGTGCAAAGGAGCAAGATAAATAAACAAATACAGTATGGGGATGAGGTAGGTAGATAGATGGGCTGTTTACAGATGGGCTACGTACAGGTGCAGTGATCTGTGAGCTGCTCTGACAGCTGGTGCTTAAAGCTAGTGAGGGAGATAAGTGTTTCCAGTTTCAGAGATTTTTGCAGTTCGTTCCAGTCATTGGCAGCAGAGAACTGGAAGGAAAGGTGACCAAAGGAGGAATTGGCTTTGAGGGTGACCAGTGAGATATACCTGCTGGAGCGCGTGCTACGAGTGGGTGCTGCTATGGTGACCAGTGAGATATACCTGCTGGAGCGCGTGCCACAAGTGGGTGCTGCTATGGTGACCAGTGAGATATACCTGCTGGAGCGCGTGCCACAAGTGGGTGCTGCTATGGTGACCAGTGAGCTGAGATAAGGCGGGGCTTTACCTAGCAGAGACTTGTAGATAACCTGTGGCCAGTGGGTTTGGCGACGAGTATGAAGCGAGGGCCAACCAACGAGAGCGTACAGGTCACAATGGTGGGTAGTGTATGGGGCTTTGGTGACAAAACGGATGGCACTGTGATACACTACATCCAGTTTGTTGAGTAGAGTGTTGGAGGCTATTTTATAGATGACATCACCGAAGTCGAGGATCGGTGGGATGGTCAGTTTAAAAGTGTATCCCATCAATAACTTGTTAAGAAGCTGCGTCGACACCCGCCACTTTGAGGATGTCCCCGTGGAAGTGACCTAGGGGTCAGGGTCACATTACAGCTACAAGGCGACTCCTCCCTGGTCTTTGTGCTGTGGGGATCACAACAATGGCCTGGGTAACACATGTTAGCCCTGATCTGAAATCTGCTCTGTGGAAGAGAGGAACATAAAGAGGGTCCTTGTTCACTGATACCGCCTCTCCATTGATGTCTCTTTGGTCTTTGGTCTCAGGGGTGAGGGGTGTGGAGGGCAAAGGGGTTGTTTCGGGTCCTGGCCCCTCATCCCCCTTTCTCAGTGCAGTGCAGTGCAGTGGAGCAGGTCAATGATTGCAGGTGTGTATTTACAGGATGGTCTGAGCCACAGTAATGGCAGGTTATAGAACCTGTCTGTCCAACCTGTCATTGTGAAGATGGATGAGGATGAAAGGGGACTTCCTTTAACAGATTATGTCTTGATCAGGCAGTCAAAAAGAATAGCTCCTGATTTGCATACTGTATATGTGTCAGTCATTTCATGCATCAAGGAATGTCCTCCGGATTAAGCAGTTTAACAGCTGTGGGTACTAAGGTGTTCCATCTCAAATCACCAATAACCAAACACAAACTGTACAGAGGAGAGATAACCATAAGAAATGTATTAACTTCAATCCCTTATACTTATACAGTGTAGGAACCACAAGCTTGACCTTCCCAACAACAGCAGCAGCTAAGCTCCACTGACTAGAGCTCAGGGGGCATGTGGCACATGAATTATGAAGGTCAGTGCTAAGATCCTACAGTATAATATTAGTTATTGTTCTGTGTGTGTGTGTGTGTGTGTGTGTGTGTGCGTGTGTGTGTGTGCGTGTCTCCATGCATGCGTGTCCATGTGTGTGATATGATTCATACAACCAGCCTATGTCATCAGGTATCTCCAATGAAGCGTAGCATGAAAGAAGCATATGTCATGGCTGGAGAAGCGATGACTAAAAAACAGATTATGTGAGAAAACATTTTCCTATTTGAATCATCTACAGCCTGTATGAAAGTTGTTCTGTTGATGAATTCCATGTCAATGGGTTGCCAATGATCTGCAACTAGTCTGATCCAAACGAGTTCAGCTCAACCTGTTGTGTAACGTGCACGCATACTTGATGTCCAGCGTTGACATGTTTAGAGAAGGACCACACATCTTTATTTGGCTCCGATGAAACGCCCCGGCTACGAGGGTGTCAACACACCTTATATGCAAAACCACAGAAATGCTGGCCACTTCCAATGTTGTCTTTCAGCCTGGCCACCATAGCACTGCCACGTTAAATCCTGTTTGTCAACACAAACTATTTCAAGAAATGTTCCTTGACTCGGTTTCTCTATTCTTGCATGTACTCCCTTACGAACAACTGCTGACTGTAAAACTTCCTCAGTTGTAAAAACCCTTTGGCATCAACTTTAAACTTTATATCCTCATTTAATAACTTCATTAATATTACAACGTATATTATGACGATTACCATATTAAGACAACTAAAATCAAATTACATTGTGAAAGAAGCAAGATATCAGACCTAATTTCCCAATCAACAGCACATTTTTAATACAGACCAATTATCAAGTAATTAAAAAGTTAATTATAGCTAATTACTATGATATTACCATGGCTCTCTAGAGATCCCATCCAGTCACCAAACTCTCTTCAACCAGTAATGAAAGCAGGGTTATGTCACATGACACATCAAGGTCCTGATTGCTTTCTGACCTTTGACCTCTCAGAGATGTAATGATGTCCCTAATGATGGTTTTTGTCTGTCAACACGTGGGGTCACGTGACTCCAGCTGAACTAGTCGATAAAAACCCCCTGGAGTAGAGAAGGTGTTTTGATATTGATGTGTTGACATCAGGTTTGATAACCCATGTTACAGGTATACACACCTGGAGCACTGACAAATGATTCACTTCTTGAATTCAAATCAAATCATATTGTACTTGTCACATTGACTTGGCGCTCCGGTACTGCTTGCCGTGCGGTAGCAGAGAGAACAGTCTATGACTTGAGTGACTGGAGTCTTTGACAATATTTGGGGCCTTCCTCTGATGCCCAAGATCATGCCGTACAACAAGCATTTCCTCCCTTCTCCTTTGTCCCATTCTTATCAATGATTCTTACTGCACCCATTCCTTGGGCAGCAACAGCCTGGATTAACATGATGGACAGTAACATGAAGTATTGAACACGATAGAGCAGATTAGATAGTCCAGATGCATTGGAATGTCAGGTAAATGATTGATGTGTGTGCTGGACTGTTGCCCAGGACCAGTCAGCTCCCCCACAGCCCTGAGCACTTCCTCTAATCAAAGACTAAAGACTCAGCCCTCCCACAGCTAATTAACCATTAAGGGAGATGTCAGCTCCTTTGATTTAAAGCAGGACTGTTCTCCTACGTACACTCACACACAGGCGTGCATGCACACACACACACACACACACACACACACACACACACACACACACACACACACACACACACACACACACACACACACACACACACACACACACACACACTCCACCAAAATGCTGAGATCACAGGACGGCACTGCTAGACACTGCTTTTGGGATGCCAAATGTGACCTTTAAAGCCACCTTGGCCGAGCAGGGATGCCATGCCAGGCCTTCCCATGAACCCATCACCCTGGAGGGGGCTGATCCGCTAGACCTGGTGCCTCTAAACCCTAAATCACAACCACAACATGAAGAGAAAGAGATGAATAGCAGCGAGAGAGAGAGAGCTCCTTTGGGTTCACTGCACTACTGAAGAATAATAGGCAGCCATCCCTCGAACACTGTTGGATCACGTCCTCATCCCTGATGCATTGCCAGGGGAAAGCCAGCCAACCGGCCAAATGAATAGGAAGGGGGAGACTTTAATAAGAGAGCATAGCAAGACGATTTTTAACCATAGTGAGGTGCTGATGCTAAGTATCAAGGGCCAGTTGAAAGATCAGGCAGAATTATTGATTCTACGGGGGCTGTCTATCATGAAGGGCTATAACTGTAGCTTGTTACTTGGCCTTTTAAGTCATACTGTGTTTTACGGTTTTGAAATTCAACTGCTGCTGTAAGTTAGTACACGATTCAATGTAAAGTATATTTCTACTGTCCTCAATTAATACAGTACTCATCGCATAGAAATAAACCTTTCTCTAGAAAACTATTTGAACACAAACCAATTTCTGCCTGAAAGGTTGTATCTACAAACCTTCTAAAGTGTCAATTTTACTTCTGGAATGAAAGTGATTTTGATGTCGTCTGTTAGAGTGGGTTAACCTGATTAAGCATTTTAAACACCACTACTGAGGTTAACCAGTAGGCTGCACACTCTGAGTGAACAGTAAGCTACACACTCCCAGCGACCAGTAAGCTACACACTCTCAGTGACCAGTAGGATACACACTCCCAGTGACCAGTAGGATACACACTCCCAGTGACCAGTAGGATACACAATCCCAGTGACCAGTAGGATACACACTCCCAGTGACCAGCAGGATACACACTCCCAGTGACCAGTAGGTTACACACTCCCAGTGACCAGTAGGATACACACTCCCAGTGACCAGTAGGATACACACTACCAGTGACCAGTAGGATACACACTACCAGTGACCAGTAGGATACACACTCCCAGTGACCAGTAGGATACACAATCCCAGTGACCAGTAGGATACACACTCCCAGTGACCAGCAGGATACACACTCCCAGTGACCAGTAGGATACACACTCCCAATGACCAGTAGGTTACACACTCCCAGTGACCAGTAGGATACACACTCCCAGTGACCAGTAGGATACACACTACCAGTGACCAGTAGGTTACACACTCCCAGTGACCAGTAGGATACACACTCCCAGTGACCAGTAGACTACACACTCCCAGTGACCAGTAGGATACACACTCCCAGTGACCAGTAGGTTACACACTCCCAGTGACCAGTAGGATACACACTCCCAGTGACCAGTAGACTACACACTCCCAGTGACCAGTAGGATACACACTCCCAGTGACCAGTAGGATACACACTCCCAGTGATCAGTAGGTTACACACTCCCAGTGACCAGTAGGATACGCACTCCCAGTGACCAGTAGGTTACACACTCCCAGTGACCAGTAGGATACACACTCCCAGTGACCAGTAGGTTACACACTCCCAGTGACCAGTAGGATACACACTCCCAGTGACCAGTAAGCTACACACTCCCAGTGACCAGTAGGATACACACTCCCAGCGACCAGTAGGATACACACTCCCAGTGACCAGTAGACTACACACTCCCAGTGACCAGTAAGCTACACACTCCCAGTGACTACTAGGTTACACGCTCCCAGTGACCAGTAGGCTACACTCTCCCAGTGACCAGTAGGATACACACTCCCAGTGACCAGTAGGATACACACTCCCAGTGACCAGTAGGATACACACTCCCAGTGACCAGTAGTTTACACACTCCCAGTGACCAGTAGGATACACACTCCCAGTGACCAGTAGGTTACACACTCCCAGTGACCAGTAGGATACACACTCCCAGCGACCAGTAAGCTACACACTCCCAGTGACCAGTAGGATACACACTCCCAGTGACCAGTAGGATACACACTCCCAGTGACCAGTAGGATACACACTCCCAGTGACCAGTAGGATACACACTCCCAGTGACCAGTAGGTTACACACTCCCAGTGACCAGTAGGATACACACTCCCAGTGACCAGTAGACTACACACTCCCAGCGACCAGTAAGCTACACACTCCCAGTGACCAGTAGGATACACACTCCCAGTGACCAGTAGGATACACACTCCCAGTGACCAGTAAGCTACACACTCCCAGTGACCAGTAGGATACACACTCCCAGTGACCAGTAGGATACACACTCCCAGTGACCAGTAAGCTACACACTCCCAGTGACCAGTAGCCTACACACTCCTAGTGACCAGTGAGACCAGTTGACCAGTAAACTATGCAAACATATCTCTGTACCTTCCCCTTACCAAATAACCTCTGTGGTAATCTAATATTCAATGGTGAGCTCTGACCACTGTCAAGTGATGGCGTGAGCTCCCCTTGGACTAGGCTTGGACTTGGCTAGGGGTCAGGACACAGCTGGAAAAGACTAGAGGCTTTCACTCTTCACCTGTACGATGAACCCTGTCACCCCCATTAACATAACCCAACACTGGACAATTAGAGATCATTTAACACTTCAGCAATTAGGTCACATCTCTGGAAACACATCCATGGAGGTCCTGTAACTAACGATCTTTCTTCCCCCACCATAGGGATGTGTTTGGACAGGTTTTAGTGTGTGTGTGTGTGTGTGTGTGTGTGTGTGTGTGTGTGTGTGTGTGTGTGTGGAGGGGGTGGGCTCTGGGTTACCGAGGAGGAAATTAGGCTGTATGACATGCTCCACTCCTACCTGTTCTCCAATTACCTTTATATAAACACACTAAAGCCAGCCACTCGCATGCACACGCATAACATAAACCCAGTCAGCGGCCTGACATCCCCGTCAGGGATTAATGGCAGATTATAATGTGGATTATAGGCCACCAAGAAGCTGGCACTGGGATACTAAATCCAGGGAAAGAATTCAGTTGGTCTCATAAGAGGATTTATATCAATTTCAATGGCATGGGGGTTATGGGTTGTAAGACAAATCTTTAACATGTTACATAAATGCACACATAATAAACTATTAATAAAATGATTGTATCTTAGTTTGAAGCAAACACTCCAAAATATCATTGCATAATGGTGGCGGATGGACACTTCTGGCTTGTTGAAGTGGTCCTACAGGAAATGGTGATGGACT
The DNA here is from genome assembly GCF_901001165.1 of Salmo trutta. NCBI lineage: Eukaryota > Metazoa > Chordata > Actinopteri > Salmoniformes > Salmonidae > Salmo > Salmo trutta. The sequence continues at coordinate 55,670,717 of NC_042958.1, forward strand.
GGAAGGTATTCTTCTGAGAGAAAACCCGAAGATGTATCACGCTCGCTACACTGTGCATCTGGTCTCAGAGCCAGCCTCAAAGATAACAAGGAAAGGTTTAATTCCACCGTTACGGAAACTCTTCAGCCAACCCATAATCATCTGTCCTGCTCCACGACATAACATCTCCCAGCACTGACCTCAGCTGGCTGACTCATCCCATCCCAACAGGCTCCTCGCAATCTGGGATCCTTGGGCCAATCCTACCCCATTAAAGTTTACATTTAAAATGATTCAGGTAAGGTTCGTTTTTTTTTTTACCTTCATTTAACCAGGTAGGCTAGTTGAGAACAAGTTCTCCTTTGCAACTGCGACCTGGCCAAGATAAAGCATAGCAATTCGACACATACAACAACACAGTTACACATGGAATAAACAAAACATAGTCAATAATACAGTAGAACAAAATAAAACAAAAAGTCTATATACAGTGAGTGCAAATGAGGTAAGTTAAGGCAATACATAGGCCATACAATATAGCAATTAAACACTGGAATGGTAGATGTGCAGAAGATGAATGTGCAAGTAGAGATACTGGGGTGCAAAGGAGCAAGATAAATAAATAAATACAGTATGGGGATGAGGTAGGTAGATAGATGGGCTGTTTACAGATGGGCTATGTACAGGTGCAGTGATCTGTGAGCTGCTCTGACAGCTGGTGCTTAAAGCTAGTGAGGGAGATATGAGTCTCCAGCTTCAGAGATTTTTGCAGTTCGTTCCAGTCATTGGCAGCAGAGAACTGGAAGGAAAGGCGACCAAAGGAGGAATTGGCTTTGAGGGTGACCAGTGAGAAATACCTGCATGAGCGCGTGCTACGAGTGGGTGCTGCTATGGTGACCAGTAAGCTGAGATAAGGCAGGGCTTTACCTAGCAGAGACTTGTAGATAACCTGTAGCCAGTGGGTTTGGCGACGAGTATGAAGCGAGGGCCAACCAACGAGAGGGTACAGGTCGCAATGGTGGGTAGTGTATGGGGCTTTGGTGACAAAACGGATGGCACTGTGATAAACTGCATCCAGTTTGTTGAGTAGAGTGTTGGAGGCTATTTTATAGATGACATCACCGAAGTCAAAGATCGGTAGGATGGTCAGTTTTACGAGGGTATGTTTGGCAGCATGAGTGAAGGATGCTTTGTTGCGATATAGGAAGCTGATTCTAGATTTAATTTAGGATTGGAGATGCTTAATGTGAGTCTGGAAGGAGAGTTTACATTCTAACCAGACACCCAGGTATTTGTAGTTGTCCACGTATTCTAAGTCAGAGCCGTCCAGAGTAGTGATGCTGGACGGGTGAGCAGGTGCGGGCAGTGATCGATTGAATAGCATGCATTTAGTTTTACTTGCTTTTAAGAGCAGTTGGAGGCCACAGAAGGAGAGTTGTAAGGCATTGAAGCTCGTCTGGAGGTTAGTTAACACAGTGTCCAAAGAGGGGCCAGAGGTATCATGAATGGTGCCGTCTGCGTAGAGGTGGATCAGAGAATCACCATGTCACGTCCTGACCATAGTAAGATGTTATTTCCTATGGTAGAGTAGGTCAGGGCGTGAAAGGGGGTGTTTTGTGTATTTCTATGTTTTCTATATCTGTTTAGTTCTAGTTTTCTATTTCTATGTTGTTGTTTTTTGGGATGATCTCCAATTAGAGGCAGCTGGTCCTCGTTGTCTCTAATTGGAGATCATACTTAAGTAGGGTTTTTTTCCACCTGTGTTTGTGGGTAGTTGTATTCTGTTTAGTCTATGTACCTGACAGAACTGTGAGCTGATCGTTTTCGCTTTTGTTATTTTCTTTAGTGTTCTGTGTTAAAATACATTTCATCATGAGCACTCAATACGCTGCGCTCTGGTCCCCTCTCTACGACAGTCGTTACACACCAGCAGCAAGAGCAACATCATTGATGTATACAGAGTTAGGTAAGGGTTATGGTTAAGGTTTATCTTTACATCCCAAGGATTCATAGCGCTAACATGTCCCCTGTCACTACTCAACATAGACAGGTAGCCGTCTTAGTTATTCCCTATGTGGTCCACCCAGCACCACGGTCAATGCCACTGCCACCTACCACCATGTGGGCGGATGCCATCATGAGCCAGGGCCGGAAAGCGGTGTCACCAAGTCAACACCGAGACAAAACAGACGACCCGACTGTCTCGAATATAGCTATTCATCCACCCACCTCTACCGCCTCCATCACCCCCCATTTGTCACTGGAGCAGGGATCCTCTTGTTTAAACACAGTAGGCCCCATGCCTGTCACTGAGGTCTATTAGGAAGATCTGTCATATTCTCCAGGGTAGGCCACAGCCCTCCCAGTCACAAGAGTCAAAGCATCTAATTATATTTTTCCATTTTCCAAAAACCCTATCACCTTGTTTCAGTCATGACATGCCTGTATACATCTCTTGAACTCAGACGTGTTGGAGGTACATTTTAGTTTGTAGCCCGGTGAAAACATGGCTAATATTATCTTGTATCTGGAGTGGCAACAGGTTCTTCACACTCAAGAATGTGAAAATTGATACTGTAAAAAAGTACAAAATAAACGCTTGCGAAACCATTTACACGGCAAGAATGTGCTGCAGCCTCAGAAACAAAGAAAAACATGGGATCCCAAAAATAACATGGAGATCTTTTTTTATCTTTTTTATCCAATCTGAGAATTCTAAACATGGTGTTCCAGAGGCCTCACTGACTGGGTGCATTTCTGACCCACCGGATAGTGATTACACTTGGTCCAGCCATACACCCCTCTATAGGGAACCTGGAACAACCACAGGTCACGTGAAGTCTGTCTGGAAACCACACTGATAAAAACCACACACACACCTCAAGGCCACAAAGAGGCAAACTATAGCACCTTCACACTTAGAATCACGAACAGGCATCTTGTGAACCTGTAACCCCCTGTAAACCCCAAGGTCAGCTCGGTTAGCCAGTTAGCCACTAGACCATCCACTGATTACAACCTGCAGCCCTGTCAGTCTGCCCTCGGGTATTTTCTTTTTGAGAAGTGGCAGGGGACTTTTTAATTAAGCCGCCATCTTCTGGCTGACCAATGATAAACCAATGACAATAGGTGGTCACGAGGCCCGGGAGCTATAGTGCTACAGCCATCCCAATGAGAAGTGCAGTACACATAGGGGAATGCTGTAACACCAGTGAAGAATGAGCCGATAGAACGATAGAATAGAACGTTACTTTGTCAAACAGGTGTAGTTAACAAGAGCCTTGCTCTTATTCCTCAATCTATATTAAACCGCTTGTTTTACGCTGCAGGAGGGAAACAGCGTAACAAATGGCGCAATCTTGTCAGCAGGAGTTTCCAAGTACTTGTAGAATACTGGTGCATTCCATCTAGATGTGTGTGTGTGTGAGTGCGAGTGTGTGTGAGCAAGGAGAAGTCTTCAAGTAACGTTGGGGAAGAAAAGCAATAAACTCAGAGTTAGCGCGTTGATTCGTCAGTGTGTTCCTTCACATGTGTCTTTTTAAACTCCAATCGGTGATCTACACACACGTCTGCCAGCTCTCAGTAGCACATACGGCCGTACGGCGGTAGGTGCGACACCACGCCATACGATGTCGAATCCAGGAGATGGAATGCAGGGAGACCCTTGGCCTCAGCGGGAGGGCCGCAGTCTGCGTGGAGGGCCTCATCTTGTGGAGACGCAACACAGACTTCCGCATAGATACTTGGGTCCTCTCCAAACAACACAGCAGGATGAAGAACCAATACCTTCCCGGCTACTGTGTTCTTTCACCTCAGAAACATACTGGTTTGATACAATCTGCTGGGAATTTAAAGAGAGAGAGTGAAGTAGCAAGACGGACGATATAGAACTAGAGCTAATAGAAAATTGTTTAACACTCAGCGCTAAACACCCTGCCCTTCTGTATCTCTTCCTCTATATAGACCATCGTATATCACCCACAACTGCAAGACACGGAGGATAAAAAGGATAAAAACATATAACGCTCTGTGGGAGAGCCAGAATGAGAGAGAACAAGAGGGAGAGAGACTGAGAGGCAACACAATGGAGTGTCTCCTGAACAGCTTGAGCAGGGGGGTGGTGGGGGTGTTAATGTGCTTATACTGGCACCCAGTCTTGGGCCTCACAGTGGGCTGGCTGGGTTATGGATGGGAGGGGGAGGAAAGGCATCTTCATTTGGAAAGAATGGCTTATGTGCTGACTGACAGTAAACACCCACAGCCTCAGAGACCTGTCTGGGGGTCTGGGGGTCTCCTGAAGGCCAATTACTATACCTCAAATTCCCTTCTTTTGCTTGTTCTTCTCTCTTGAATTCTCTCCGTCTTCATAACCTTGTCTCTGGTTAGATGTCTTGTGATCTCCCTCTCTCTCCCCACCTCTCCTCTCCTCCCTCTCTCCTCTCCTCTCCTCTCTCCTCTCCTCTCATCTCTTCTCTCTCCCCCACTCTCCTTTCCTCTATCCTCCCTCTCTCCTCTCCTCTCCTCTCTCCTCTCCTCTCATCTCTTCTCTCTCCCCACCTCTCCTCTCCTCCCTCTCTCCTCTCTCTCTCCTCTCCTCTCTACTCTCTCCTTCCTCTCCTCTCATCTCTTCTCTCTCCCCCACTCTCCTCTCCTCCCTCTCTCCTCTCCTCTCTCCTCTCCTCTCATCTCTTCTCTCTCCCCCACTCTCCTTTCCTCTATCCTCTCCTCTCTCCTTTCCTCTCTCCTCTCCTCTTTTCTCCCTCTCTCCTCTCCTCCCACTTTCCTATCCTCTCCCCTCTCCTCTCTCCTCTCTCTTCCCTCTCTCCTCCGTCTCTTCTCCCTCCTCCCTCTCTTCTCCTATCTCCTCCCTCTCTTCCCCTCGCTCCTCCCTCTCTCCTCTCCTCCCTCTCTCCTCTCCCCTACCTTTCTCTACTCTACTCTCCTCCCTCTTTTTTCTCCTCTCATCTCCTGACCGTCCCACCCAGAATGCAAATTAAACCGTGACGTTCAGGGCGTCTCAATTCTTTTCACGGTACTTCCCCCCCAAAAATGATGGGCCCAATAGTAAAGATATTTATTTTAGCGGTGAACATGTATTAACTTTTAATGTAGCATGACCACAACCAGTCATGATGTTTTCATCTGACTGTCAAACGTCCACTCCAACATAATTCCAGCATCCACACAGTGCACTGTGCACCAGCCGTTGGATGAATGAAAAGAGACATCTGTTACAAAACAGCAAAATATGTAATGACAGTCTATACTATTGTAGCCTGAATTAATTGATGCATCTTGCTGACAAATGTACCTTTTTTTGTAAGAAGAAAAGTCGAGACACCTGGAAAAGGGGTTGAAATACGGGAAGCAAATACAGCTGTGTCTCGAGCACATCGGTTCGCTAGCAGGCTGAACCCAGGTGATACAAATACAGCTGTGTCTCGAGCACATCGGTTCGCTAGCAGGCTGGATGGACCACGTTGGTAATGTTGCAAGTTCGCTAGCGGGCTGAACCCAGGTGATACAAATACAGCTGTGTCTCGAGCACATCGGTTCGCTAGCAGGCTGGATGGACCACGTTGGTAATGTTGCAAGTTCGCTAGCGGGCTGAACCCAGGTGATACAAATACAGCTGTGTCTCGAGCACATCGGTTCGCTAGCAGGCTGGATGGACCACGTTGGTAATGTTGCAAGTTCGCTAGCGGGCTGAACCCAGGTGATACAAATACAGCTGTGTCTCGAGCACATCGGTTCGCTAGCAGGCTGGATGGACCACGTTGGTAATGTTGCAAGTTCGCTAGCGGGCTGAACCCAGGTGATACAAATACAGCTGTGTCTCGAGCACATCGGTTCGCTAGCAGGCTGGATGGACCACGTTGGTAATGTTGCAAGTTCGCTAGCGGGCTGAACCCAGGTGATACAAATACAGCTGTGTCTCGAGCACATCGGTTCGCTAGCAGGCTGGATGGACCACGTTGGTAATGTTGCAAGTTCGCTAGCGGGCTGAACCCAGGTGATACAAATACAGCTGTGTCTCGAGCACATCGGTTCGCTAGCAGGCTGGATGGACCACGTTGGTAATGTTGCAAGTTCGCTAGCGGGCTGAACCCAGGTGATACAAATACAGCTGTGTCTCGAGCACATCGGTTCGCTAGCAGGCTGGATGGACCACGTTGGTAATGTTGCAAGTTCGCTAGCGGGCTGAACCCAGGTGATACAAATACAGCTGTGTCTCGAGCACATCGGTTCGCTAGCAGGCTGGATGGACCACGTTGGTAATGTTGCAAGTTCGCTAGCGGGCTGAACCCAGGTGATACAAATACAGCTGTGTCTCGAGCACATCGGTTCGCTAGCAGGCTGGATGGACCACGTTGGTAATGTTGCAAGTTCGCTAGCGGGCTGAACCCAGGTGATACAAATACAGCTGTGTCTCGAGCACATCGGTTCGCTAGCAGGCTGGATGGACCACGTTGGTAATGTTGCAAGTTCGCTAGCGGGCTGAACCCAGGTGATACAAATACAGCTGTGTCTCGAGCACATCGGTTCGATAGCAGGCTGGATGGACCACGTTGGTAATGTTGCAAGTTCGCTAGCGGGCTGAACCCAGGTGATACAAATACAGCTGTGTCTCGAGCACATCGGTTCGCTAGCAGGCTGGATGGACCACGTTGGTAATGTTGCAAGTTCGCTAGCGGGCTGAACCCAGGTGATACAATGTCACAAGTTTGCTAGCGAAAGCTCAAGACGGACGGAGTGAGAGGCGGAGTAGAAAGATGAATGTGATTGAAAGGACCAGAACCAACTGTCACTGGTTTACACCATGACAGAGAGGTGGGAGTGTTCGTTTCATCTGGAATACGCTTTTTTATGTTCATGTTTACCAATGTATCAGTAAAAAATTGTATTTTAAACAAATCGGAGAATGCTTAAATTAGAGACCCACCTAAGTTTGACTTTTGTTGCATTTAGGGGAGTTCATGTCTCAGTCGGAGGGTGTGAGCCACCCCTTGGTCCCCCTGTAATTCGCACACTGCCCCAATCTCCACCTCTGTTGCTCCATCTCTCTCTCCCAAACGCACCACCCTGTTCTTATATTCCACTGATCATGCTCATTCATCACTCCATGTACACCCACCCACCCATTCGCCCCCTCAAGCTTACACTGCCACCTCCTCCTCTTCCTTTTCACCCTTATCCTACTGCTGACTCACCTCCCTTCTCCCTCCATCCCTCCCTCCATCTCTGTTCATCCGTCTCTACATCAGCGGTGGGCGAGTCGGGATCCTGTGGGAGACCGCTGTCGACATCTCTAATTTGGCCACATCTGTAGCCTGAGGTCCCATAATGAGTGGGCCCAGCCCAGAACCCATACCCCAGATCCTTGGAACCCAGGCCAGAGCCCAGAACCTGGGCTAGAACCCAGCAGCCAAGCCAGCTGCTCTGTGAACCAAAAGCAAAGCCCATTTGGGTTAATGTTATGCTTAATGCTGGTTTTACAGTACCAATGCACAGAAAGCCAGAAGGAGGAACCGACCAGGCTTGCCACGTGCTCCCACCGCAAGAAAGAAAACACATTGACGAAAACCGTCTGAATGCAATATCCATACGGTCTAGTCAGGATGTAAGGGCACTCTAAATGTGCCCTAATGCACAGTAAAATTGTTATTTTTGACAGGTTAGTGTTCAGAGGGGGAATGTACTGTAGTCTGTCTCATATAATGAAAGACACAAACCCGCCACTGCACAGTCTCTCTCCGCCAAGCCAGGATTTGTGAGTGATTGGTGGCCAGCGCTTATGACTACTGCGAATAATATATTTTCAATTTCACACCTACGTATCATCTAAATAATATTAAGATGTTTAGTAAGTGTGGCCAAAAAAGGGAGGGGGCGGGGACGTCTGGCACAGGAGGGGTACAACAATCTATTCAGGGCAGAGAAAGAGAGAGAGAGAGAAAGGCTGTGTAATATACTGTAATGTACAATATGGAAACAATTACTACTTGGCAAGGCTGGATTTGGCATGGCTTAGAAAATCTGCTGCGGCCAGGATTGGAACTGTGTGTGTGTGTGTGTGTGTGTGTGTGTGTGTGTGTGTGTGTGTGTGTGTGTGTGTGTGTGTGTGTGTGTGTGTGTGTGTGTGTGTGTGACTAAGTGAGAACGAGAGATAGAAAGAAGGGGAACGAGACAGAGAAAAAAAAGGTAGGGGTGCTTTAAGCTCCCCTCTCTCTGAAGGACCTAGCCACCAGAACACAGCTCTCTCATGTCTGGCTGGACCAGTGCCATCTCAACTGTTCTATAGGGGCGGTTCGGTACAGATGTGTCAATACTTGACCATATGGTTATCGTTTATCATAAACATTTTAAAGCTGAATGATTCAGCTACAAGCACAACAGCATTGCGCAGCATTTGGTCGTACAATTCATCATGATTTATAGATTTTTGGGGGCCCTGTTGATTTCACCAAATAATATGTTATTGTCAAATATTTGTACGACTTTTAACATATAAATGTGAGTCAATACCTTCCTCACTCTCCCTTCTCATACTGCACACACTGTCATAGCCTCTCAAACGTACCGTACCTTGGCCATCATAGATTATCCTGCGCTAGGTAGAATTATTTTACCAGGTAAATTGACTGAGAACACATTCTCATTTACAGCAACAACCTGGGGAATAGCTACGAGGGAGAGGAAGGGAAATGAATGAGCCAATTGGAAGCTGGGGATGATTAGGTGGCCATTAGGATCTGGAAGAACTGCTTAGGCACAGATCTAGGAACATAATTACTCCCTCAATCCTAACCTTAACAATTAGCATAACAACACAAAGCTGATCTCAGAATCTGGTAACTATAGAACATCCCACTCCTGGCCATCCAGCTATCCCAGCTGCCCCTCAGCACCCCGCGGCCCTGTTACCCCACCCACGGAAGCCAGAGAGGAAATGAGGGGGCTCTGATTGGCTCTGAGTCTTCCTGGCCCAGGATGGCAGGCCGCCAATATTTTTTTATTTTACCTTTATTTAACTAAGCAAGTCAGTTAAGAACAAATTCTTATTTTCAATGACGGCCTAGGAACAGTGGGGTAACTGCCTTGTTCAGGGGCAGAACAACAGATTTTTACCTTGTCAGCTCGGGGATTTGAACTTGCCACGTTTCGGTTACTAGCCCAACGCTCTAACCACTAGGCTACCCTGTGCAAGGGGAGGATGCGCCAGTGCCAGGATGCTCAACAGGGGGCGGTGTTCAGAACAGAGGCTGCCTGCCCTCCCCCGTCCCCCCCCTGTCGCTTGACTGGATGACGATCATGATTAAACAGTCGCTCCCCACTCCGCCCTAAAGGCTTGGTGGGATTAGTAGGCTGGAGGACACAGAGGCCTGATAAAGTCACTTGTGCTCAGGAAAAAGCAACAGGCTAGGCCTTGGCAACATTTACTAATGGTGTGGCGTGACTCTAACTGAGAGAGAACAGTGATTTTCTGTTAAACTGTCACAGTTATCACAATAAAATGATTGGATTTACTCTAGGATAAGGAGTATGAGGGGTCGTCAGCTAAATATGACCTAGTTTTACCTCCTGAATGAAACCACAATTAACAGAAAACAGATTGTGAACGTCGATACATTACGTTAATGAAGCACAAATTAAAAGAAGAAACAGAAAAAAATGATCAAATGTTGAAAATGTTGTAATTCACTGAAGCAGGACAAACGCACACGCCACAGTCAGACTCCAGTGGTGCTCTGATCCACCGGTAGGCTACTGTAGGGGAGCAACCAGAAGTCAGAAGGGGAACCTTCAGACAGGGAGATTACATTTTAATCCATGGTCAGCCATCTAGGGTTACTACTTCATTGGTGTCTGTTAGACGAGCCACACAGAGAATGATGAAATGGTAGCGTGTGTAGACGGGAGGAAAAAAAGATGGGAGGGTGGGTGAGGTTGGACCGTGCATTCTCGGGAATTACCGGGGTATGTGACAGCATTTTCGCAGGAAATTAGCAGGTAAAAGTGCCCTTCTGGATACAGGGAGGGCGAGGTTCCTGCTGAAGTGCTGTCATGTTACACACTGTGGCTCTCCGCCACTCTCCTTTGTCCTCCTGGTGTTTATGTTACTCCAACAGATGGATGTGATTTGACCAATCTTTCAGGCTCGCTGAGAGAGACGTTGTATTTGTTTCCCAGAACATGGCGCTCCCCCCAAGAAAACTGCATTTGACAACTGACCGCATGTTAGTCCAGAGAACTGAAATTGCAGCAGAAAGAAATAATGAATTCAGTGGCTACTACTTGACCACTACCGGTGGTGTGGCAGCTATGGTCTAATTTCTCTGCTCTGCTGTGTGTCTTTGTCCCGCCCCTTTATCACCACCCAGAAGTGTCAATCAAACCTGGAGAAACATTAGGCAGATTGAGAGGTGAAGAGGGAGTTACGGGAACTGGAGGGTTGAGTCTGCTGCATAGAATAAACGTCCTTTACAGTGAAAATGGCTCACAAAATGTCTGAGAAGTGATAGAGATTGAGGGAAAGGGGATGGTGAAAGGGAAAATCCATATCGAATCAGAAAAAGAAATTCAGAAAATAAACCAGAAAATCATGGCAGCCCCTGGGAAACGTATTAAAAGCTTGTAAAATAAACGTTCACTAACACATAAAGCTGTAATGGGTATCCCTTCCAGTGTTTTGGGGGCTTTTTTTAACAGGACGTGGCAACTTAACATGAGACTGGAAGCCTGGAGAGTACAGTACATGGCTCTGTATATTAGGCCCAGTGGCTCTGGGACCCTACTGTAAGTTTGACCTTTGAACCCAGTGACCATTGGAGGACAGAGAGACTGACCACACACACTATGCATGTGTAGAGTATTGTTACCCTGACAACACACAACATGGATCCGGGCTATTACCATCATTGGATCCCACCGCTGCCACCAACGTTGACCCCTATTTGTAAGCATCCCCTGCCCTCCTTCCCCCAACCCCCGTCAGACACACACACACTCACACTAAATATGACCCCCTCCGAAAAAAAATCAACATGCAGCAGTCCATGTCTGGACAAATTGGAGTTAAGTAGCCGCTGAGGAAAAAAAGGCAGGGGGAATTAGCTACTGGGATCTGGTCTCCGTTCAGCCTAAACGCTTGTGATTGGCCCCGCTTAAAAAAAACAAATGTCGCGAAAAGGCTGAAAATCAACCAGCGGGGTAATGTGCGGTTTGAATGACAGCTGGGGGGGTGGGGGGGTTGTTGTTGGGGGACTCCCCCGTTCATCAGAAAATTCCTTGATGCACTGAAAAGTGCATAAGCTGACGATTCGTCTAGCCTTGTTTTAGTCTTTGAGTTGAAGTACCCTGTGCACTCTTTCGAAGCTGATTGCACCCACTAAATCTTTCTCTGTTCCTAGAACAGAAACCCGCGGTGGCACCCCATGTGACAAACCAAGTGTCCTAGACAACGTCTCAATTCTTCCCCCCTCAAGGGTGATGAAAGTAGCGATTTATCACGTTTCACACAAGGAAATGAGAGGCATCTCAGGAAGCCTGTCAAAATACAGGGCTTGGGTTACCGAGTCATTCCAGGATACCCTTCATGTTAGAGACCTGCCCACGGCATACAGTCATAGTTCCCTCACAGGCCACATCCCAAGGTGTTCCCTATGTGTACTGCTCCCACAGAAGGTGATGTCTAAATATTTTCCCAGGCTGAGGTAATGGTGTCTTTTGGGATAAGGTGAAAGCTCAGTTACAGGGGTTTTTCCTATGTATGTCTTTTAGTTTCACAACACCAACACTGGTGACAGACACTGCCACTGGGGGCCTGGGCCATATTCAACCACAACAGGCTGCAGAATGTCTGGGGTGGGAGTAAAGAACACTGCAGTAGACTGATGTTTGAGCCAGCAGTACAGGGAGATCCTCATATCCTCTCTGGCAAACCAATAATAATAATCGAAAGGAACGATTATATTTCCCTGTAGGCTGCGAGAGCCTGGCCTGTGAGGCAGTCCGTTAGCAGCTAGCTGTTAGCGTAATGTTTGGTGGCACTAAAACTTCTCAACATCTACATCCAAACTTCTAATTAAACAACTCCGCTAGCAACCCTCCAGCTAGCGACCGGGGAGAAATCTACTCTGAGAGGAAATTTAACCAAAGGCCTAACGCTTTCTGACATCCACATTTATGCCAGGCTTAAAAGATACCTTATTTTGACAATTACAAGTTCCTAAAAAAAAAAAAAAAAATGAAGAAAATAAAAGAATGTGGATGAAATGGAGATCTTTCGGTAATTCAAACCAGACATCGGCGCATTTGTGGCTGTGGCTGAAGTCTGTGTCTGAGAGAAAACGAAGCTTCGTGCAGGATACAGGGGAATAGGACAACGTATTAACCCCCACCATTACTGAATATTAATCAGCAGTTAATAAAAGGAAAATAAAGCGATTGCCACTCCAAATATTATGAAAGTGACACTACCTTTATTTTCATTTTGCAGCTTTTTTAAAATCTAAAATCAACAGCTGAGCATTCAGCACTCCTGAAAGAGGGAGGAGGGGGGATACAATCAGGAAATAAAAATAACAGGGTTGGTGGAGAGAGGCCTTTTGACACGCCTCGCCGTGGCTTGTTCGGGTTTCAGATGGATCTGTTGTGGATTTGGATTTCTGTGAGAGTCTGAGACCTCGGGTTCCCATGTTCATTAAAAGGTTTGCTGCTACGAAAAACTCCATGAGGAACATTTATCTGTCTGTCTAAATTCTTGTTTTGCGTCCTTCATTGAAAACCATTGTCATTTGAAACGGAGAAACCCTCCAGTCGTTGAATTTGATCCACTTTACTGCTGATTATTCCAAAAAGAAATTATAAAATTGCAATTTCGTCAAAATATTGTTAACAAAATATTGAAAATAAAATGGTTGCATTTTACAGATCCACCTTTTTCATACGTACTATATATCTGAGGCACACAGTTCTCTGTCCTCAGGTTGATATAGAGTTACCTGTTTTCCTTCGTGTGAGTGTAAAATGTATTCATATGCTCCTGAGAGGGCTCGGATGGGAAGGAGACTGTTTTCCGAGCGATAAAATCAGTTGGCACCTAGCGAGGAGCCGGCATCACTGTTCTCTGGCAGTGCATTAGTGTACATAGGCAAGATGAGAACAAGTCACACATGGGACCAGGAATAATACTGTATGAGGCCTCCGTTTCTACCACTACCAAAATATTCTACCTCTTATTTGAAGGAAAAAGTGGGTACATATGAAAAATAAACAGAAAAAATGACTGAAATCACTTTTTTTATATTTCAAGAAAATTGTAACAAAAAATATGAAAATTGTATTTGGTCATTTCTAAGTGTTCCAATGTATCCTTGCTACTGTGTTTTACAAAAATCTGACTTTTTTTGTCAAGATTAGTCTTTGGTTTGAGTGTTGAACAGAGAAGCTACTCAATGGCTGTGGAAGGTAGCCTAGCGGTTTGAACGTTGAGCCATTAACTGAAAGGTTGCTGGTTCAAGTACCTGAGCTGACAAGGTGAAAAATCTGTTGATGTACTCTTGAGCAAGGCACTTAACCATAATTTGCTCCATGAACTACTATGGCTGACCCTGTAAAACAACCCATTTCACTACACCTAACTGATGTATGTGATAATAAAACATATATGTTTCCACAGAGCCTATGTGTGTGAGAAATCCTTATGCGGTTCTGTATTATGCTACGGAAAGGTTTCTAAGCTACCTAAAAGCCTCCTTAGCCAGTCCAACGTCAAAAGTTATTGGCCAATGTTTATCGTGTGGATTAACACCGTGTACAGTACAGAATTAGTTTATTTATTAAAAACGGCTAATTCCAGGAAAAATCGATAATTACTAATAAAGGGACTTTTTTGAGGTTATTTATTTTACAATTCCGTTTCATTTTCGGGACGGCAACATTTAAATGAGGGTGTGGGTTGATGGTAACAGACAGCTTTGGCGCTGTTCTGGAATAGACTGACGTTCATCAGCGTTTATTTGCCCAGTCAGCTGATCCCAGGCGGCTCGCAGAAGGAGCCTGTTTTGAAAAGCTCAGGCCTGGATTTTTGTTATTAGAAATTCAAACTTAGTTGCATGACAAGTCCAACAACGTTGCGTGCAGGCCCGGGTCGAGGGTTAAAAGGAGTGTGCAGGCACCTAGCCCGTCTGTTCTGAACACACGCAACACACACACGTGCACACACACACACGCAAACAGAAATATGTGCATATTATGTATACACACATACATTAGCAACCTCAGCCCCTCGCCATCAGCCCATCAAACATTGGTCCTCTGTCCATAGCCCACATGGCCCTGTGGCCAACCACTGAGCTGTGCTCCTCTCTCATTCCCACCTACAGCGCCGCTCGACCTGCCAAACCACACAGGGGAATGTGCCTCCGACTCACACAGGCAGCAGATACATCTCCTTCCCTCTCACACGACGCCTAACAATGGAGGGCTTCCCAATGACAAGGGGTATCAGGGCTTTCCGATGACAAGGGCATCATGTCAGAGTGAAAGTCCCCTGCTTAAGCCTTGGCTCCTTTCAGACTTGACATTCGAGAACGGGTTAATGCTAGAGTTGGAAGACTCAGTGGCAGTTTAAGTTCAATTCCTGTCCAGTTGCATTGGATACGGAATTTATCTATATGAATAAACCTCCGCAGTTGACTGGGATTTAGATGTAATTAACCGATTATTACAGTGTGTGGGGAGCTCAATCTACTTCTCTTTAAACCCTACTAAACTTCAGTCCTGTTGAGATCGCTCTGTTTTCTTTTTGCATCAAGCTACAATATTTGAATCCTCTGATGGAACTCTCTCTTTCTTCCTGACACATCCTTCTTACCCTCTAGCTCATTAGTAATATATTACCATGGAGACAGAGAGCCTCTGAACGTTCCTGCGTTCCTCCCAGAGTCTAAAATACTGCTTTAATAATGGCCCCTGAGATTGGGACCCCTGATACCACCAAGGCCTCTCTTCACACACATATTCTTCACACATGCAAACATGCACAGCTAACACACCCTAGCATGTACACATGAAAGCACACACACATATGGATACAAACACACACATTCTACTGTATAGATAAACACAAGAACACACATGCACGGCCACATACATGCACACAAACATATCCTTGCGTGCACTGCCATACACATGCACACACACACTGCCAATAGCATTAACAGAACTCATTGAAACCCGGCTCCAGGACAGTCGTACTGGGCATAAGTGGCCCCGGTAGCTTGGAACAGTCTAGGCCTTGCGCTGGCATCGTCTATGCCAGGTGTTTACCTGGCACCCACTGATGCAGCGGCTTTACATGCTCACATCCACCCACCCCTTCAGCCTTGAGTCAACACCCCCTTAAAGAGTAGCAGCATACACCAGGTAAGCAGGCCAAGTTCCTTCCATCCACCATGAGGCCAAGTTCCTCTCCCGGTCTCCCCAGAGCTCCTTCACTAACCCTGGGCGTTATTAAGCCGCGAGGCAGGGGTCAGCGGAGGTAAGGACAGTGTAACTCTATCTTTTTAATTACAGGCCTCAGCGGTGCGATAAGCAGGTCAGCTCATACCGCTACAGCCAGGGAGCTGTGAGGGAAGCGGCAGGACTCCTGGCATAGTATCAGACCAGCCTGTCGACCTTTCTCTTTCAGATCACTATCTGTTTTGAGATTGAGGCACGTCGACATACCATCATATCAGCGCATCAGAGCCATCCACAGACGTGCCATGCCTCACTTGCTAAAGGATTATCATCACAGCACAGTGCACAGACGCTAACAACAGATCTAGAGTAACTGAAACTGAGTGGACGACCTCTCTCTCTCTCTCTCTCTCTCTCTCTCTCTCTCTCTCCAGATCCACTGTAATACTCCCACTACTCAGGAACTATGGATGTCATGAAATCAGGCAGGACAATTTCCTCTTGCGGTAAGTAATGCCAGCGTGTTGGAGCGGAGGTGCAGAGGGGAGCGGCAGGTTAGACGGGTAGGACACTGCACTGGGACAATCTGATTACACTGACCCCATGCTGCTGTCTCCAGTCCTGGGCCTGTCATGCTGAGCAGAGGCAGGGTTATGGATCCAAGAGAAGCTGCGGGCTGGATGTGGCTGGCTGGGGGATGCCAGGGGATCCCTGGGATACTGTACTCAGCAGCACACACTACTGTATAGATGGCCTCCTCCTGGAACACTACTCTCATCCCCACTTAGCAAAGAGATCTTCAGACAGAACGGAGGGAGTGGTAGAAGTGACTGGAAAAGAGGGCAGAAGAGGATGGAGGGAGGAATGGAGAGGGGATATGGTGATGGCAGATGAGGCAAAAGGGAAGAAAAAGCTGAGCAGACTCCCATAGGCTCACCCTAACAGTCAGTTTAATAACGGAGGGCAGAAAACACAAACAGGACATATACAGTAGGATGTGACCCTGGAGTACACAGACGGCTTCATTTCACCTAACATTTAGATTTTTATTGAATATTAAAACACGCAACCTACCTCCAGTGAAGCCGCTCAACATTTACATTACATTCAGTCATCCAGAGTGAGCCACAAGAGCAACCAGGCCCAAGCTCCCAGCCTCCAGGACACCAGCCATCCAACCTCCAGGACACCAGCCATCCAACCTCCAGGACACCAGCCATCCAACCTCCAGGACACCAGCCATCCAACCTCCAGGACACCAGCCATCCAAGATCCCCCCCCCCCCCCCCCACACACAGTTCCGAGAGCTGTCCCTCAACCATCCGAGACCCTCCCCCCCACAGTATCAAATCATTTTAGGTAACAATTAAGTACCTTACTATGATTGTTTATAATAAAAACTAGCTGTTATTGGCAGAGAGCTTTGGAACTCTCTTTCTTATTGGTCTATTAACAAATTGTCACCAGGCAAGCCAAAACTCCATCCCACCAAAACAGGCTGAAATTTCAGTCTTTTCAAACGTCTCTTACACTAAAAGGGCATTGTCTTCTTCACACTATTATTACAACCTCATAGTGTGGAAATATAAAACACACGGAAAACACACGTTTCTGACTGCACTGGGCCTTTAATAATGTGTTGTCTCAGCATGTCCACTTCTGATTCAAGGCCTCTCAGGCTGTGGTTTGGGGTGCAGAGTGGAAGACACCTACGCACAACACTTCAGGGATTGGTTTGAATAGCTGCTTTTAGCCTCTGTCCGTCCTTCATTCAAATATTTGTCTTAACAACATCTCTTAAATCATTTTGACATCATCGCTATAACATGTTTTCTTGTGGAATACTGTAAATACCAGCTCTTACTTTGACATCATGTCCCTTCCTTTTGGAGAGGGTCCCTGACGGGGGGTTTCGGGAGGGCAGGAGTGGGAAGTAGACGGAAGGAGAGATTGCTTTGACCCGGCCAAAGCAATCCGATATCATCACTCTTTCATTTGGCTAGCAGCCTTTCCCAGGAAGTATCACAGTGACTGTGCAGAAAGAGTAAGGGCTTTTCATTACGCTTGGAAACCCTGAGGGTCACAGAGAGGAGGGGAGGGAGATGGAAGCTATGATGCCGTCATTCACCTATAAGGAAGTAGTCAAAACTGCAAAACAACGTCCTAAAACCCATTCTAGGCCTACGTAGCTATTCTGAGGCAGACTGAGCACTGTCTATGAGTCAACAATGACGATGTGGTTAAACTACTACACCATCCGTGTTCTTAAAGGTAGAACGGTTCTAATAACAGTTTCTCTGCCAGGTCATTTAGTGCCTACGTCAGTGTGACAGTGCTAACTATATTTAGCAACCTTGCTGTGGTTACAGAGAACAGAAACAGGGAGGAGAGGGTTTGGATGAGGGTCCAACTCAATGGCCCGTAACACAGGTGCTCCGCTTGGAACCAGCCAAGTACAGGCGGTGACATCATCTCTGGTTAAACGTTGATAGCTCCTCAAGTCTACTGGATTACTGAGCTTGGTCAGTACGAGTGAGTCACTGAAACACAACAGTCCAAGTGTGGGGCGAACATACACACACGGGCATGCACATAGGCGCACACACAAACGCATGCATGTTAGGATACACACACACACACTGGGGTCAAAGCGAGAGAAATTGGACGTATGTAAATTGGACTTGTGTAAAACTACATATGCGTTGCGGTTTCATCCTTCGACACCAAATAATGACATAATGAACCACATTAGTTAGTGGGAAACAAACACGTGTAAACAGTAAGCCCACCGCATGGCAGCAATTAACATAAATCTCAGCCATAAAAGGCATAGAAAACAGCCGTGAAACGTAATTGAGCAGAACCCCGGGTAACTGTAGGTTACAAAGCGCTAGGCTAGGAGGACATGCACATCGAGAAATCATTTCAGAAAAGCGTCTAGCATCTCTGTCTGCACTGCACAATTCAATAAGCTGTGAAAGATGTGCTGCGTTATGGTTGGAGCCTCTTCCAGTCCGACTAACATTTCACTGTGTCAGAGGGTTCTCTCTCTCTCTCTCTCTCTCTCTCTCTCCTCTCTCCTCTCTCTCTCTCTCTCTCTCTCTCTCTCTCTCTCTCTCTCTCTCTCTCTCTCTCTCTCTCTCTCTCTCTCTCTCTCTCTCTCTCTCTCTCTCTCTCTCTCTCTCTCTCTCTCTCTCTCTCTCCTCTCTCTCTCTCTCTCTCTCTCTCTCTCTCTCTCTCTCTCTCTCTCTCTCTCTCTCTCTCTCTCTCTCTCTCTCTCTCTCTCTCTCTCTCTCTCTCTCTCTCTCTCTCTCTCTCTCTCTCTCTCTCTCTCTCTCTCTCTCTCTCTCTCTCTCTCTCTCTCTCTCTCTCTCTCTCTCTCTCTCTCTCCCTCTCTCCATCCTTAAAGAGAAAGTTTTCCATTGGCATAGACCTCCCTCTGAGAAACCATTCTCCTCTCCCCCCAGTTAAAACCAAACAACTGCTCAGCATTAAGGTGTGGATCTGTCATTAGTTAACTCTCCCTGGCAGAGGAGACCATTGTTATTGTACAGAGTGGTATTTGCACAAGTCGTATCTTTGGAGAGAAACAGTATTTCTGCGGCTTTTCCCCTTTCCCGGTCTGAGTGGATCCAGTTTCCCTGGCCTGCCCCTGGCTCGGTCACCTAATTCACATTTTGTAATCAGGGTTCTGAATTCCCTGGAAACTTGACCCGGCAATGAAGGCCTCAGAGTGATTCTCTGGAAGATCACACTAGATCTGTGCTGGACACATTCCGCACCATTCCAAGCAAACAACAGAGATGATGGTGGAGGTTTGGTTTGTGTCTGGCAGGAGGGTGAGAGAGAGGGAGAGAGAGAGAGAGAGAGAGAGGGGGGGTGGAGGGGGAGAAGGAGAAGGAGAGAAGGAGTCAGGCAAGTAGGATGAAAAGAGAAAGGAGGGCATGCAGTAGGAGAAAAAGGGAGAGAAAGAGAGTGAGAGAAAGAGAGATAGAGGGAGAGAGGTATACAGTGCATTCGGAAAGTATTCAGACACCTTGACTTTTTTCACATTGTGTTACGTTACAGCCTTATTCTAAAATAGTTTTTTTTTAATCCTCAGCAACCTACACACAATAACCCATAATGACAAAGTGAAAACATGTTTTTTGAAATTTTTGCAAATGTATTCAAAATAAAAAACTGAAATACTTTATATACATAAGTATTCAGATCCTTTGCTATGAGATTCGAAATTGAGCTCAGGTGCATCCTGTTTCCATTGATCATCCTTGATGTTTCTACAACTTGATTGGAGTCCACCTGTGGTAAATTCAACTGGTTGGACATGATTGGGAAAGGCACATGCCTGTCTATATAAGGTCCCACAGTTGACAGTGCATGTCAGAGCAAAAACCAAGACATGAGGTCGAAGGAATTGTCGTAGAGCTCCGAGACAGGATTGTGTCGAGGCACAGATCTGGGGAAGGGTACCAAAACATTTGCGAGGGAAAGAAGCCTTGCCTTAGCTTGGAGGGAAAGAAGCCTTGCCTTAGCTTGGAGGGAAAGAAGCCTTGCCTTAGCTTGGAGGGAAAGAAGCCTAGCCTCATCTTGGAGGTGTCAGGGACCAGATAAATCCTGTTTAAACATTGACTGGAACAGACAGGAGAATGTCAACAGACACCCAGTACCCAGGTCTCTGTGATGTGAGCTGGGCTGCTAGGCAGGCAGGCACACAGTCCTGCAGGAACTATTAATCACTGCCACTAGACAACAAGCAGTGATTGAAGTGATCGACTGAATTGGTGGCCTGTTAATCAGAGACCATACTAGGGCTTACTGTATAAGATGGTGAGGGAGGCATGGATCTCTCACACAGTGTGTTGATTATCAAATATAAACTGGGTGGTTTGAGCCCTGAATGCTGATTGGCTGACAGCTGTGGTATATCAGACTGTATACCACGGGTATGACAAAACATTTATTTTTACTGCTCTAATTACATTGGTAACCAGTTTATAATAGCAATAAGGCACCTCGGGGGTTTGTGCCAATATACCACGGCTAAGTGCTGTATCCAGGCACTTAGCGTTGCGTTGTGCGTAAGAACAGTCCTTAGCCGTGGTATATTGGCCATATACCACACCTCCTCGTGCCTTGTTGCTTAAAAATATATATAGACCAGGTAAATCAAATCAAAGTTTATTTGTCACGTGCGCCGAATACAACAGGTGTAGACTTTACAGTGAAATGCTTACTTACAGGCTCTAACCAACAGTGCAAAAAAGGTATTAGGTGAACAATAGGTAAGTAAAGAAATAAAACAACAGTAAAAAGGCAGTGAAAAATAACAGTAGCGAGGCTATATACAGTAGCGAGGAATCCAGGTGAAAGCTATGATCCCTTAGTGATGTCACCTGTTAAATTCACTTCAAACAGAGTAGATGAAGAGGTAGGAGACAGGTTAAAGAAGGATTTCTAAGCCTTGAGACAGTTGAGACATGGATTGTGTATGTGTGCCATTCAGAGGGTGAATGGGCAAGACAAAAGATTTAAGTGCCTTTGAACAGGGTATGGTAGTAGGTGTCAGGCGCACCGATTTGAGTGTGTCAAGAACTGCAACGCTGCTCGGTTTTTCACGCTCAACAGTTTCCTATGTGTATCAAGAATGGTCCACCACCCGAAGGACATCCAGCAAACTTGACACAAATGTGGGAAGCATTGGAGTCAACATGGGCCAGCATTCCTGTGGAATGCTTTCGACATGCAATATTAGGAAGGTGTTCCTAAGCTTTTGTACACTCAGTGGGCCCCCCTCAATGTCCAAGCAGGGAATTTAAGCTAATTTCCTGCAGTTCTACACATATTGCTACGGGGAAGTGAGAACAATGTCCAGTTTTATATCTAATCTCATGCCATTCTACACATTTTGCCATGAGGCTGAGAGAAAATGTTGCAGTTTTACAGCTCATTTCGTGAGCCTCTGCACACTTTGCCCAATCCTTGCATCTAGATGTGTCCCAACCAGGACATCCTTTAGATCAGCTAAACCACAACCTGGCTGGACAGACCGAATGCTAAGACCAGGGGAGACCTCCCAGAACTCCCCTCAGACAGCCCAGTGAGTTTCTCAGGGAAAGGCCTACACGTTTTAGGGATTGACTCCCACTGTTTGCCCAGAATTTTGACGCCGCGACTCAAAGTCAAGATGAGAAGTTTCCCAAGGCATCTCAGCCATAACTATCTCTGGCCTGTTCAGCCCAGAGCAATTCCTTATGTATGACCGACACCCATCGCTCATGGACTGGAGGAGTTATGGTATATTACATAGTGGAGTGTAAGGAATTCAGACACTGCATAATGTGGTTGTTTCACAATGAGGCACTTACTGTACTCTATGGAAAAATGCTAAACCCAACACACATTTAGTTGAGGACAATCCAGTCTGTTTGGAATGAAAACAATGTATTATTTAATCCTCATACATAAGCCCACAGCTCAGTGACTCTTATCAGTGACTTATCCTACCCTTCAAATGGCAGTCTATATTCTACATTGTACAACAAACAGAATGAGGCGTATGGATCTCGTCGCGTATCTTACAGTCAAGAGAATTCAGTAGTGTTTGAATTCCAATCCATCATTGAACAGTTGCTGACTTGCACATTGAATGCAACTATGTAGTTGGCAGAGTGTGTGATATGTGGGGGAGTATGTTAAGTGTAAGTACATTAGACCATATGTTTTGTTAGTTTGTTACGTGCCAATTTTGTAGACTTTATTATCTTTGACAGGATGTGGCGTGGGAGTAGGTCTACCGTAGCAGTAGCTCATCTGCACTCACTCTGATGGAGGGGGGCTAACCCACATGGTGCTATGGTTACCAGTGGTGTCATGATTAGTCCAAAGCATTTCGCAAAGGAACTCCAAACGAAAACGTTTTGCAACAAAAACAATACTTTCTATTGGACAAATTCAGGTAGGTCCCTCCCCGTTTCATTTGCTTCTGTTTGGTTCTGTTTGTATTCTAGTTAATACCCCCCTGGGCTTCAGGTGTGTAGGGCTAGTCTGCTATCTTGGTGCTGAGCCGGTGGCTGCAATTACAGGCAAACAGAAAGAGAGGTGAGGGGTTGCGTGGTAAGTCGCATACCTCCATCTCAACTGGTTGGGACTGTTAAGGATGACACTGTTTCGTTCAATGGTGGATTGCTGATGCTATGTATTGGCTATTGAGAGGCTTTGAAGACACCGGTCGGCCATATTGCCACTCCCCAGGAGGATCAGTCCTCCATAGGAATGAATGGAATTCTACAGTATTTCAATTAAATGTTTCAAGGACAAAATTACATGTATTTAAGCATTTTCTTGTCATTGGCCGGATAGTAACATTAGTCATCTAAAACATTTATACTTTAAGGAAAATAAATATTTGTATTTTATTATTTGCATTAAGGTGTCTGTAATAGAATAAATATGGCAAAAACAAATGTACACATTAATACATCAATTTCTATAGCTTCCAAAATATTTATTTTAAACAGTGGGGGAATGCCAAGATGGAGGCATGGTGTCTTCTACACAGCGCCCCCTATCAGTCATCTAGTGTATATAAATAATTGGTTTCGCTGTATCCTCCACAACCTTCTAAGGTAGAAGTACTCTTCTGAGGCAGCATAATATAAAAAAACATGTTTTATTTCAGATGGCTGTCTATCCTGTCTTTCCGTTTATAATCTAATGCTACATTGCCGGTTTTGCAGAATATATTGTTGTTGAAGTCAGGTATTTGCCCATCTCTTTCTTCAAGCGATATCCTGATTTTGAATTTTTTTTAATTTTCTGGTTGGATTCAGTCTCTCCCCTTTAACTGTCCTAATCGCAGCCTTTCTATAACCTCTGATGATCAGGGATTGGGTCTGTTGGACAGGATCAGTTTGAGCAAAGTGAGATGTAGAATCACTGTTCTAAAAATAGTATTCTCTGCCAAATAATAGGCTTTGCGTAATTAAGACTCTTTACTACCACTACCCTGGTTTAGGAGATCCCCCCCCCCCCCCACCAAACACTCACGCACAACCAGACATTGAATGATTAATTGGAGACAGCTTGTGTCAATTAAAGAGCATTACCTAGAAGTTTCTGCATGCAGCAAGCCCAGTGGATAATGCTGGAAATACTGGTCAAAGAAAAATAAAATAAAATAATAAAATAAAAAAAACGCCTGGGCATATTTATAACAACATACTCCTTATCTTCCTCACCATCATCATCATTGGAGTGGAAAGGCAATATCTTGTTGTTCCAGGGGAGCCCTGTTAGTGAATGCATTCAGTGATGACTCTATTCATTTTAGGCCTATAAAAAAACAACCAGGACACCTTTTAGTGGCCTAATAGTGCATGCTGCTTGCTCAACCGCAGTAAGGGCTCAGGGGTTATTGACAAAAGTCTAAAATGCTCTGTTCTGTGTATGTTCAGAGTGAATGAATATCTTAAATAAGCAGGATACATGTAACCAAACAGTTGCGCTAGAGTGGAGACTCGAATAGGGTGTTTCTGTACTTGGAACCAGAGCTCTAATTGCTCTGAGGAGCGTTTCGCGGCAGGTTGATATAATACAATTTTACAACATCCAGAGTCTCGCGTTCACTGATGAAGCAACCCGCTATATGCACACAGAGAGAGAGAGAGCGAGCGAGAGAGAGAGAGAGAGAGAGATTATAAACAGCGTATTGGTAGAAATTACCCATAGAGACATCTGTAAAGTCTCTATGGGTAATTATATGGGTAATATTATATGTGCAACTTCAGGTAGCTCAGAAAAACATGCTGCACACATTACAACGAAAATTACATTTCCACAACTTTAGAAAAAGCCAAATAAACAACCAAACGACATGGGTTCGTTTGCAAGGGACTATGAATGACTGTCCCTGATGTAGCCCGGCTTTACTATAAAGGTGAGAGACATAAATATTCAAACGTGTGTGTTTTAAAGGAGGATGTAAACATGTTGAGCTTGGGTGAGGAAATACTCGTTCTAAATGATATGACCATTCTGACTGTGTTTATCTCCAGCGCTGTCATTACAAAAAAAACGTTATCCTCCTCAATAGTTGCAGTGCAACTGTTTCAACCGTTTCTTGAGTTCCAGATGTCCCCCGGTAAAAAGTGCATGTAATGTAAGTTCCTGGGCTGCTGTCTCCCCCTATGGGCATGTACATTTTTAGCCAGTAAAATAATAATTGATTTGGTATGGATCGAATAAACATTATTATATGTCTTAGTAACTTATCTGCTGTGGCCTTTGTTTGCCGCACATAAAATAGCCTAGGGCAGGGTCACTACAGACTATCCTTGATTGTATGAAAGACTTTCGATATGGGATTTCAGTTAAAATGGACAAGTTACTGGTAGACCTATTTGCATGACTTCATCCTCAATGTTTTTTTTTCGTCAACTATGTGCTTTATATTTTCAGTTTTCACTGGTGTAACGTTGAAGGTGCGAGTAAAAAAAAACGTCAATAGCCTGGTCTATGATTTAAGAATATAAACACATCTTTAAAAACCAAAATCTATTTCAGTACGTGAATTATTATGCCTATATCAATATTGTACACAAAATGTATAAATGTCTATGCATAGCCTGTGTGTGTGGAGGGGAGGGATCAAATTCCTTCAGTTCGTCATTCTCAGTCGGTCGACCAATCATATTCGGGTATTCTCGGGTATTCTGAAGCCGCACGGTAACTCACTTATAAAGTCCGCTTGCAAAGGATTTCAATTCAAAGGACGTACACGTTCTGGGGATACTATTTGACTGGATCATTTTCTCTTTTTACCGAAAAAAGTAACAGCAAATCATCAGCTGTTGCTCGAGTGTGGAGACGCCTGCAAACAAGACAAGGTCATTATACCATTTTTCAGAAAGACATATGCATAAAGACATTATTTCTCCAAACGGCGTTGTGCAGTTGACAGCCTCTTTGCAGGAGCAAAGAGCGCCTACTGTTACTTTTTCTCCACTTTTGGACATTTGAAAGACTTTGGCAGTACTTTCATATTTCGTGCGTAATTGTTCGACAACATTTTTCGTATGAATCTACTCGACCCCTTCCTGAAAATGACAGACGAACAAGACAAATGTCTCTCAGACGCACCGAGTCCGAGCATGTCAGAGGACTCTGTGGGATCTCCGTGCCCGTCCGGGTCTGGCTCCGACACCGAGAACACCAGACCGTCAGAGAACGGACTGCTGATGGGTCCGGACGGTCCCCTCGTCGAGTTCAAGAAGGACGACGATGACAAATTCCCCGTATGCATCCGCGACGCGGTGTCCCAGGTCCTGAAAGGCTACGACTGGACCCTGGTTCCAATGCCAGTCCGAATGAACGGATCTAGTAAGAACAAGCCCCACGTCAAGAGACCGATGAACGCGTTTATGGTTTGGGCGCAAGCCGCCCGGAGAAAGCTGGCTGATCAGTACCCGCATCTCCATAACGCTGAGCTGAGCAAAACTCTGGGGAAACTGTGGAGGTGAGTCTCAGTCCTCTCTATCATTACTCCCACATTTGTATTTCGAGTGGCAACGCGTCTGTGGTTTTATTATTGAAACAAGTTTCTACTCCATTCTACTTTTACGCATGCATTTTACGCACACATGTTAACTCGATACTGTGATCTTACGTAATTGAACATTTGAAATAAAAAGGTATGTTATGCTGCATTAAAATAGGAAACTATTTTGCTGTCAATTGAATATTTTATTTACTCATGTATTCATTTGCCTTTTACGCACAGGCTACTCAATGAGGGTGAGAAGCGTCCGTTCGTGGAGGAGGCAGAGCGATTGAGGGTACAGCACAAGAAAGACCACCCTGACTACAAGTACCAGCCCCGGCGGAGGAAGTCCATGAAGAACGGACAAAGCGAGTCTGATGACGGCAGTGAGCAGACGCACATATCACCAGGCGCGATCTTCAAGGTGCTCCAGCAAGCTGACTCTCCAGCCTCTAGCATGGGAGAAATGCACTCCCCCGGAGAACACTCCGGTAAGAAGAGAGATAATGGTTTGTGCCTATAGCAATGGTCTCATTCAGCATGTGTTCGTCAATGTATACACGGTATTTGACACGTTTACTGCTGCTAGACTTTTTATAACAATACATGTGTGTGAAGGTATATTATGTGAACAGTTTAAGAGTAATACTATCGGATATGTTCTCTGTGAGTTTAACTTGATATCTAGATTAATTTGACCACTTGCAAAGCTCTTATGTTTTCCTATTCAATTACATCCACAGGTCTGCTCTTGCTCTGAGATTTGCATCACAGGAAGCCTGTATGTATTCTATATGTAACCCATTCTCTCCCTCTCTCTCTTAGGCCAGTCCCAAGGGCCCCCCACCCCTCCTACCACCCCTCCTACCAAGACGGACATCCAGGTGGGCAAGGTGGACCTGAAGCGGGAGGGTCGCCCCTTACATGAAGGCACAGGTCGCCAGCTCAACATCGACTTCCGGGACGTGGACATCGGCGAGCTGAGTAGCGACGTCATCTCCCACATCGAGACCTTCGATGTCAACGAGTTCGACCAGTACCTGCCTCCCAATGGTCACCCGGGTGCACCTGGTGGTGCCACTGGCCAAGTCTCCTACACCGGTACCTACGGCATCAGCAGCTCTGTGGTCAGCCAGGCAGCAGGGGGTGCCACAGGGCACAGCTGGATGACGAAGAGCCAGCAGCAGCAGCACTCCCTGACCACGCTGGGTAGTGGAGGGGAGCAGGGCCAGAACCAGAGGACCCCCACACACATCAAGACAGAGCAGCTGAGCCCCAGCCACTACAACGATCAGCAGAGCTCCTCCCCTCCGCAGCACGTCAACTACGGCTCCTTCAACCTGCAGCACTTCAGCTCGTCCTCCTACCCCTCCATCACCCGGGGCCAGTATGACTTTTCTGACCACCAGGGCGGCACCAACTCCTACTATAGCCACGCAGCCGGGGGCCAGGGCTCAGGGCTCTACTCCTTCAGCAGCTACATGAGCCCCAGCCAGAGGCCCATGTACACCCCCATCGCAGACACAACCGGGGTGCCCTCCGTACCCCAGACCCACAGTCCCCAGCATCACTGGGACCAGCAGCCAGTGTACACACAGCTCTCCCGGCCCTGAGGACACAATCATCTACACGAACACACACTTACATAGACTGATAGGCATGTCCATCTTGCAAAGGGAGACTTTGTCACAACATTCCAACATTAGTTCCCAGAAAACAGACACTTGAATTTCCAACAGAGGAAGAACACAACAGAGTAGGTGAAGGAGAGCTGGACTTGTAGGAACTGAAACTAGATCAGAATAGCTCACAACAGGCCTTTTTAATTTGTTTTGAGGAAATATATTTTTTAGCAAGAACAGAAAAAAAGCATTGAGAAATCCTCTGTGAGGACTTATTCAATTGTTGATATTTTTAATAGGTACTGTGTATGTTTTCTTACCTTTTTTACTCTGGCAGTTTGTTTTTTGGTGGGATATTTTTGTAGAAAAAAGCTTTATTTGTATCCAGTTCAGCAGGAAACCACTCTCAGTAGTGCAGTTCTCTATTCCATGGCTTCAATTCTCTGGTGAAATTTTGTACAGGCAGTAAATCGCTATCCTTTTTTGGTTGTGTTTGTTTCCTGCAGTGCATTCTGCTTACAGTATATGTTCTGTGCCATCCAACAAAATAAATTACATTTGTATTAGTGCAGTTTAGGGTTTCTCCATCAATGATTTCTCATGATTATAACACGTTCTTAGATGTAAGAGGCACATGCTGGGAATGGCAACGAAAGAAGTTTTGACGTTATTGTTTTGTGCAGGAGATTCCAGCCTTTTGCACCATTAGTGCCTAGTATATCAGAGGTTGGGTGGAAGGGTGTTTGTGGGTTTGCTACAGCACATATTATAGAAGAGAGAAGCCACAGCTGAGATTATACTTACCGTCTGACAGCATGTGTTTGACAGCCACAGGAAGTGCCCTTTGACCTCTTGGGTGTCCCCTGCAGTCCATCACCACACCAGTGTCATTTTACAGCCCTCCTGCCTGCTCCGACCCCCTCTCAGTCTTAACCCTTTAATTTATTTTTTAAATTAATTATTATTTAGCATTTTCTTCTTTATTTGATACTTTATACAACAAATTAATTTGTCTTAAAAATAAATTATCTTCTGGATATTAAATGTCATATAAATCTGTCTTTTTAGCCGAGTGGGTACTTTAAAAATGGTACAAACTGTAATCATGTTTTATTTATCGTATGTAAAATGTTTATTTTAAAGTTTTATTTCATTTTTTTCTATCTAGTTGTGTACGGATTATTTTTAATTGTGAATTTCTTGAGTTTGGATTCTAAACTATGGCTGAAAGAACTGGAAATACGTTTTTTTCTCATATGGACAAAGTTTTTACACTTATTTTTTATGCTGTGGCTGATATGCTTTATTAGAGGTACGTACCAGCATTCCTGTCTTCTCTGAGGAACAGTTTTTCTACGTCCTGCCACATACTATCTCAGTAATGATGTTTCTTTCTAATGCGTCTGAAGGACTTCTCGTTTTCTTCAGCTAGCTTAACATGTTTCTGTACTTTCTTAAAAATAAGCTTACCTTTTGTATTGTATTTGCAATAAAAGAGAAAATACTTTAGAAACAAAATGGTTGTTGATATTTTATTGCACATAACATGACCTACTTATTAAATAGGGTTGGGGGACAAATACTCTCTAGTTAAATGGATAAGCATTATGCTACATAACATGGCATCTATATGTTGAAATTTATAACATTTATACCAACCATAACATTTATCCCCCCCACATTCTGAAATTGCTGACACCCCCCCCCCCCCCCAGTTTTATAATTGGAATACTAAATTAATACAAAATTGTGATACAAAATGAGGCAACGGTGTGTTTTAGGACCATGAGGACACCTCCGAGCAGTCGGGCAGGCTGTTAGGCGGGTTTATTCGACTGGATAAAAATATATGTATATATTATGTCCCCCCCACGTCTAAAAACAAAGATATGCCCCTGATACCAACCCAATATCAACATCATCGTTTTATTGAGACAGAGAGGTAGACAGAAAGAGTTAAAGATGAAGAACCTGAAGGAAGGCTCTTTTTCTCTTATTTTCTCATGCTTTCTCTTCTGTCAGCTGTCGCAGCAGGGGGTCCCCCCTCCCTCCCTCCCTCCCTCCAGTCTGCATGTTGTTAGACTCTGGATCTTTGCTGGGGGAGGCTACTCGGCAGAAAAACAGTAAAACCGTGAAAAAAAACTAGAATTAATTTCAAATTTAAAGCAGGGGACTTTGCGTCTCTGCCAGCAAAGCTCTCTTTAAAGATATTCAGTGCTGCCATCCTTTAAAGGTCAACTGAAGGAAATGTTGACTAGCTTCACCACACCAGTGAACCAAGTGCCATTTTCTTATTTTTGAATACTATAAATCACACCTTTTGGAAGCTATTGTGATTGTTGAAACCATAATGTAATAGTGTGTACACATGGCATAGGAGGGCCATAAAATAAGATTTGATCCATGTTATTGTATGTTTTTAATACCAGAATCATTATCAGCCTCATTGTTTGACCCAATTTAGTTTTATATGGCCTCCATCCTTGTTTTTGATCCATCTAATCGTTTGCATCTTTTTGAGAGATGTACCGTATGTTGATTCTGGCAACTGTGTTTTCCTTTTGTTTTTACTTTGCAAACATCATGCAAAGCCAAATCCCCCGTGGCTTAGGGAAGAGAAGTGAGAGTGACATCGACATTGCGTTCAGCCTTTTAGTGTGAGAGAAAAATGCCACTTGCTAAAGTGAAACTACCACTTTAGCTGAAGTATCCACTTTCCCTTGTATGTAATTACCATATTATTTTGCCGTCAATGACATTTACATAATTATTATTATTATCATATTACATGATCTGGCTGTACACTTATAACTCATTGGCTGATCAAGGTGGGAGGAGATTATCTAGCACCTATATCCAGCAATCCGATTGGAAGACATCATTTTGGCACCGGACAGGTAGGAAAGAGGGGTGGGCAGAGAAGAGAGGGAACATGAGCAACAGAAAGGGTGAGAGAGGGAGAGAGATGACTTCAGTTGAAAGCAGCAGCAGGACACATCTGAAAAAGACATCAGTATCCCTGCTCTTCTAACGGGGAAATTGTAGGACTTGGGAGTGGACAGGTGACATGTTACACATGTATGTTTTCCCCGCCAGTGCGCTCCCAGGCCAAGTCACATGCTAGGGTGTATGGGCTCAGTCCCAACAGCGCACTGAAATAAGATGAATGGTCTCGCCCTGTGACAAGACATGTTGCTTAGCATAATCCTCAACCCATCAACCAATCTTTATCGGGCTGCCTTGTCGGCGTAGACCTATGCCTTATTTCTGACCAATCGCAGTGCGAGTAGAGCATGACCATATGCAGCTGTCCAATCCAATCCTCCAACAAGAAGAGAGTCAGTAGCGTAGATCTGTTAACTATAGAAATCATCACTCCATCATCACTCCATCATCACTCCAGTTCACCTGTTGCTTTGGATGTTAAGTATGACACTCTAAAAACATTGTTATTATGGAAATAGTTACATTTATTTGATTGGCACCACCGCTTGAATGGGGAACTCAGGGCAACTCAAGAGACTGAGATCACGGGTGACTAAACAGAAACCTAACCGTTTGAGTGGAACTAATCATATACTCAGCTGCTCTGAGGGACAGGTCTAACTACAACCCCACTACTGATAACCATACGATACCCTATAGCCATGATACTGGTGACAGTGAAGGACCAAATCAAATCAAATGTATTTATAAAGCCCTTCTTACATCAGCAGATGTCACAGAAACCCAGCCTAAAAGAAGCAAGCAATGCAGATGTAGAAGCATGTCGGCTAGAAAAAAGTCCCTAGAAAGGCAGGAACCTAGGAAGAAACCTAGAGAGGGGTGGCCAGTCCTCTTCTGGCTGTGCTAGGTGGAGATGATCTCCTCCACCACACAATCCAGAAGGGGGGGTGCAAAACCGGACAGAAAGATCACGTCAGTGACTCAACCCACTCAAGTCGAATATAGAGAAAAAGCCGCCTCAGTTCCTGTTCACTTCAGGCTCTCTAGGTGAGTAGAAAGGAAGTTGACTGGGTCTGAAAAGCTCCCAAGGCACCTATTCATGGTGAAGGGGGTGAGTCACCCCCTAACAAAGAAAATGCCATCTTAAATGATATCCATTATGATTGTGTCAATAGGCTTGTGCAGCGTTCAACTCGCACAGACACACAAACCTTCCCTCCATCTTTATATGTACTGTGTCCTATAATTACCCCAGCGTTCAACTCGCACAGACACACAAACCTTATCTCCATCTTTATATGTACTGTGTCCTATAATTTCCCCAGCGTTCAACTCGCACAGACACACAAACCTTCTCTCCATCTTTATATGTACTGTCCTATAATTACCCCAGCGTTCAACTCGCACAGACACACAAATCTTATCTCCATCTTTATATGTACTGTGTCCTATAATTACCCCAGCGTTCAACTCGCACAGACACACAAACCTTCCCTCCATCTTTATATGTACTGTGTCCTATAATTACCCCAGCGTTCAACTCGCACAGACACACAAACCTTCCCTCCATCTTTATATGTACTGTGTCCTATAATTACCCCAGCGTTCAACTCGCACAGACACACAAACCTTATCTCCATCTTTATATGTACTGTGTCCTATAATTTCCCCAGCGTTCAACTCGCACAGACACACAAATCTTATCTCCATCTTTATATGTACTGTGTCCTATAATTACCCCAGCGTTCAACTCGCACAGACACACAAACCTTATCTCCATCTTTATATGTACTGTGTCCTATAATTACCCCAGCGTTCAACTCGCACAGACACACAAACCTTATCTCCATCTTTATATGTACTGTGTCCTATAATTACCCCAGCGTTCAACTCGCACAGACACACAAACCTTCCCTCCATCTTTATATGTACTGTGTCCTATAATTACCCCAGCGTTCAACTCGCACAGACACACAAACCTTATCTCCATCTTTATATGTACTGTGTCCTATAATTACCCCAGCGTTCAACTCGCACAGACACACAAACCTTCCCTCCATCTTTATATGTACTGTGTCCTATAATTACCCCATTGCTGAGTTATGCGCTAGCTAACTGTGTGGGTGCAGAGCACATGACGGACTGGGTGAGGACCAGACCCCAAACTTGGCTTATACACACACACACTTACACACACACACTTCCCAGAGGCCTGCAACAGCGGCGGAAGCAGGGACACTGGGTTTGGAGTGGCTCAATCCGTGGGCAGTTTTCCCAGGAGAAGTCCATTAATATTCCGAACAGACGTCTCTATGGTAATCTGCCCCCTCCGAGCCCAATGGGTGGTCCTTTTAAATGCAAAATTCCGCACAATAAGAGAGAGATCCTGCCAACTTCCAACCCTTGGAAACTGAACGGCTATAGAATGCACAAATAAATAGATGAATAAGTGATTGGTTTTATGTGGGGAAAATACCAACAGAAATTGTGGAAATATTAATAAGTTGTTAACCCTTTGCCAACAGTTGCCGCACCCCGTGGAAATCTAATTAACATAATAAAATATCCCCATCCAAATCCGTCTGTTTAAGCTAGAGTTATCAGTTGTTTTGCATGGGCTGCGTCTCAATTCACCGCATCCGCCGATATACGCCCCTGCAACTGCAGTGAAATGTGGCAATGCTAGAGCGATGTTTGTCAGACCATGAGACATCCCAAAAATTGGTCTTCTCACAAAAACCTCTGTAGCGTCCGAACGGTTTGGCATACACGAACACTATGGCGTTCTCCGTTTTGCTCTAGGACACCCACAAGTCTCACAAGAGTCACTCTGAAGGTCCCCGGTACCATTTTAAAAAATGAATGGAAGTACAGTCTATATCATTTATTGTCTAAAATATGGTGATAAATACATGTAAAAGAACAAGCTTCCTTTAGTCCCCCCAAAAAATCTGTTGTTCCAAGCGATATGTTATTTAATGAGTTTCTATTGGCTAATAGCAGTAATGCCAAATTCAATGTTTCATCCAATAATAATGTCAAAATTCAAAATCAAATAGCTAAATGATCCTTGGTATGACCATCTTTAAACAATTCCATATAGCTACAGTACTGTAGTTAGCTTAGAACTGCTTATGCATGAGAAAAAGTTGACTAAATAAGAAAATGTCTTAATGAAATGAAATAAACATAATCAGTGTTCCATGGCCTAATAATAATAATAATAACTAAACAAATAAAATTGTTAACAATTTTAAAACAATTTAAATTTTAAAAAAACAATACAAAGTCTGAAGTGAACTCATTAAAACAATGGGAAGTAGCATTTAAGAATTCAGTAACAACCCTAAGGGCAAACTTGTTTGCTTATGTTGTTGTGCAAAGCCCACTGTATGAAAATCACATTGACTTTATGACGCTCTTGGGATGCATTACTTACTGTATTCAGTCCAGTTCTCTTCACATTATCCAACTGCTTGCTGCTTTTGGCAACTTCCCCGTTCCCCCGTCCCCTCTTGGAAACATCTAACCCCTCTGTCCCAGGGATGTTCTCCCCACTGCCCCCTCACTGCAGCAGGCCGCTGTCATTGTCCCTGGGGACCAGCACAATGGGGGCGACTTGACCCCTCTGTGCCCCCCCCCCCCCCATTTCCCCTCCTTTCAAAATGGCCTGGCCTCCAGAAGGCACTGCCTGGACACAGAGGAAACTTACAGGCTTTTTTACTGCACTTTGCACAGAGGCCTATGGAGAGGGCCGCTGGTCTCCCACGGCAACAGACGCCCACACGAGCCAGAAGCAGTAGCCTGCTAGACCTAGGTCTGGATATTGTGAGGACCATCAGGTGCTAGGCCTGTTTGTCTGGGCTCTTACACATGTGGGAGGATTTATAGGGTCTTGGTCCTTTTCGCTGTGTTTCTTACAATGTGGCTTTGAAAATCCTTGCTTGAGGGGGGTTGCATTAGGGTGGTTTGTTTGAGTCCTGGAGCTGTGATGGTTCAACAGAACCCACAGCTTTTTCTTTTGAGGAGCTTTGCCAGCTTCATGATGATACCTAGCTACCGTAACTGAAAGTTAGCTAACTACTGTACCAGGATGTTAGCTAGCTTGTGTACCAGGGCGTTAACTAAATACTGTACTAGGGCGTTAGGTAGCTACTGTTCCAGGAAGTTAGCTAACTAGTTTACCAGGACGTTAGCTAGCGTACCAGGATGTTAGCTAGCTAGTGAACCAGGAAGTTAGCGAGCCTGCGTACCAGGACATAAGCTAGCTACTATACCAGGAAGTTAGCTAGCTAGTATGCCAGGAAGTTAGCTAGTTAGTATACCAGGAAGTTAACTAGCTAGTATACCAGGATGTTAGCTAGTTACTGTAACAGCAAGTTAGCTAGCTAGTATGCCAGGAAGTTAGCTAGTTAGTATGCCAGGAAGTTAGCTAGCTTGTATACCGGGACGTTAGCTTGCTACTGTACTTGTAAGTTCTAAACCCATCTCCCCCTGTTTCTCTGTATCAATTCTGAAAAACTTGAGAGCGGACTGAACTTTTTAGAATTGACATTCAACTTCTGTCTTGGGTCATAGCTCCACGTCCAGAAAGACAGGTCAGAGGTTAGTCAGAAGATAGCTTTATGGGGCAATGGTGCAGCGAGGGAGGAGGGTGAGAGGAGGAATTAGGGGGGCTCTTGGGGACTCTGAATGTTTGGGCGAGGGTCTAACACCATGACAAGCGCTGGGGTTTTCTGTGCTTTAGGGGTTAAGACAAATAGTCAATGGTAAATATCCCTGAGTTATTTCACAGTGGCCCAGCATTTCCCAAAAGACAGACAGAGCAGGGACCAGCAGTGCTTTCCCTCTCCCAGGACTGGAGTTTATGGAGAGGAACAATACACACACACACACACACACACACACACACACACTCTCTCTCTCTCTCTCTTTCTCCCCCTTGCAGTAGCCGTATATCTCTATCACTCTTGCCAAATCTGACCATTTATTGCTTTCATTCCTTGTCTGATTCCTTAACTTACTATTCATACTTTTGCATGGTGTGGGCTGTTCCTATTTAACCCACCAACCTACAACTTACTCCAACACCCTTCCCCCTTCATACACTCTCAAACACCCACTGACAGACAGTCACACACAAACTCAGCCACCACATGAAACCATGGGTTGTTGTCCTTATAGATCAGCTGGGGTTTGGACTCTGACAGTTCCTATACATCACTATGGCTGAACCCAGTCTGTGTGGCTCTGGGTAGCCACATTTAGCCTCTGGTTCAGTACCGGATCTGTGGGTTCTGCTCACCACCTGGTATATATTGCACTGCACCAGCGGCCCCATCAGAGGAGTGTGTGTGTGTGTGTGTGTGTGTGTGTGTGTGTGTGTGTGTGTGTGTGTGTGTGTGTGTGTGTGTGTGTGTTAGAGAGTCTGTGTGTGTGTGGGAGGAGGGATATGTAAACTCTGTTATAGTATCTATGGTATCTGGTATTGTTCAGCCTATGAGCTGTACACACACACGTCGATCAAACAGCACAGAGTTATCACAGTGCTAGCACCCTCCAGCCCTTCAAAAAAGGAGCTTATTGCTATCGTACGACAGTGGTACAGGGCTCTGAATCACGCTATGGTAATTCCTTAAGGTTTTTTAGAGTGAGTAAGGATACATCAGAGAGTGACTGAATGGGAAGTAGACCAACATGTCTTCAGCAGTCACTCCGTGCGGAGATAAGACAATAACCAAAGCAGGACTGTCTCATCTTTGTAATGTGCCTGATTGTTATTGGCTGGAATTACACCAATGTCGAGATAAAGAAATGCCTCTTAAACAATCCAAACCTTAGCGTAGGCATATTACTCTGTAATGACTAATGACAACATAATGGCAGAATAAATCATTCAGAAAAGTGAAAAAAGAAGCAACGGCCTCAAAATGTTTGATGCACCAAAAAACTATTCCCAATGATATTTATCCTGTTATTTCAACACTTGATATAACTACAGTGATGTGATGCCGAGGGAGTGGAGCATTCCTCCATTCTGACTGCACAGTCTAACTAACAAGACCTGCCACATGGGAAAAGATGGGGGAGAGCGAGAGAGAGAAAGAGAGAGAAGAGAGAGAGAGAAAAAGAGAAAGAGAGAGAGTGAAAGAGAAAAAGAGAGAAGGGGGGAGAGAGAGCACAAGCCAAAGGAGAGAGGAAGAGAGATGTGAGAAACTGAGTTTGTTAGTCTGCTCTGTTTTTTACATTGAGGGATGAAGTTCAATAACCTGCTGTGAAATTCTAGTAGAGTAGTCTGAGCGATGGAGGACAGAGACAGCGAGACACCGACAGACAGGATAGAGGGATAAACACTTCAAACAGCCTACCCGACCGCTTGAAGGCATCCGCATGGTCCTAAAGCACACCGTTGCCGTGTTTTGTATCACATTCCAATGACAAAACTTGGGTGGACAAAAATGCAATTTCACAATGTGGTGGGGGACATGTCCCCCCTGTCTCCAGTGAAAGTTGCACCCCTGGGAATAAGTGTAGCTGATATTACGCCACCTAAGCATGGTGGGAGGAACTATTTCCATTAAAATATGCACACGGGTACTTTAACCTTTGGTGGGAGCTTGCAAGCTGGTTCACACAGGAGACTGAGACGGGAATAACATACTACAAGGTCTCTTTTTAAAACAAGATCCCAAATATTAAAAGGTACTTGGAAAAAGGAAAAATAATCAAATAACGAAAGCTTCCACTGTGATGTAGGCCCGTAGTGCAGATTCAGTTGTACTGCACTCAATGGGCCGTGGCAAGAAGTCAGAGTTCTAGAGGAGTAGCGTCAAAGCCACCCGTAACATCCTCATAAGAACTGCAAGACAGAAAACTGGTGAAAGTATGATGTCTGAATCATTGACGAACTCTGTTTGTCAGTCTATAGCAGGGCTCTCAACCCCTCTGCCTGGAGAGCTGCCATCCTGTAGGTTCACTCCAACCCTAATCTAGCACACCTGATTCTAATAATTAGCTGGTTGATAAGCTGAACCTGCCAAGAGTGTGCAAAGCTGTCATCAAGGCTATTTGAAGAATCTCAAATATAAAATGTATTTTGATTTGTTTAACACTTTTTTGGTTACTACTACATGATTCCATATGTGTTATTTCATAGTTTTGATGTCTTCACTAGTATTCTACAATGTAGAAAATAGTAAAAATAAAGAAAAACCCTTGAATGAGTAGTTGTCCTACCAAAACTGTTACTCGGCCACTGAGGAACATTTACTGTCTACTTGATAAGCGACTCCAGCGTAGATTTGTCCTTGTGTTTTAGGTTATTGTCCTGCTGAAAGGTGAATTAATCTCCCAGTGTCTGGTGGAAAGCAGACTGAACCAGGATTTCCTCTAGGATTTTGCCTGTGCTTAGCTCCATTTAGTTTCTTTTTATCCTGAAACCCCCCCCATTGCTTAACGATTACAAGCATACCCATAACATGATGCAGCCACCACTATGCTTGAAAATATGGAGAGATGCTACTCAGTAATGTGTTGTATTGGATTTGCCTCAAACATAACACTTTGTATTCAGGACAAAAAGTGAATTGCTTTGCCACATTTTTATGCGGTATTACTTCAGTGCCTAGTTGCAAACAGGATGCATGTTTTGGAATATATTTTTTTTGTACATGCTTCCTTCTTTTCACTCTGTCAATTAGGTTAGTATTGTGGAGTAACTACAATGTTGTTGATCCAACTTTAGTTTTCTCCTATCGCAGCTGTTAAACTCTGTAACTGTTTTAAAGTCACCATTGGCCTCATGGTGAAATCCCATAGTGGTTTACCCCCTTTCCGGCTACTGAGTTAGGAAGGACGCCTGTATCTTTCTAGTGACTGGGTGTATTGATACACCATCCAAATGGTAATGAATAACTTCACCATGATCAAAGGGATATTCAATGTCTGCTTTTTGTTCTTTTCTTTTTTCATCTACCAATCGGTGCCCTTCTTTCAGAGGCATTGGAAAACCTCCCTGGTCTTTGTGGTTGAATCTGTGTCTGAAATTCACTGCTCGACTGAGGGACTTTACAGATAATTGTATGTGTGGGGTACAGAGATTAGGCAGTCATTCACAAATCATGTTTAGCACTAATTGCACACAGAGTGAGTCCATGCAACTTATGTGACTTGTTAAGCACATTTTTCTGTTGAACTAATTTCCTGCTTGCCATAACAAAGGGCTTGAATACTTATTGACTCAAGACATTTCAGCTTTTCATTTTTAATTCATTTGTAAACATTTAGAAAAACATAACTCCACTTTGACATTATGGGGTATTATTGTGTGTAGGCCAGTGACCAAAAATAGAAATTTAATCCATTTTAAATTCAAGCTGAAACACAACAAAATGTGGGAAAAGTCAAGGGGTGTGAATACTTTCTGGAGGCAAAAATGTATTTCTTTGGACTCATACTTTATATTGTTCAGTTGCAGTCTTTCTTAAATTTGCATCATGTTACGCCAAAAAAATCCACTTAATTATATTATTATAATGCCCTGCATGAGGTAGATATGCCTGTCTTCAGTCGGTAAAGACTGAAGTCACACCGTGTAGTGATTGTGTGGCTAAGGCTAGAGGTTGGAATTTGGTGGCCCTCAAGGACCAGGTGAAGGTGGTCTACAAACACTAGAACAATCTAAGGGCCTGGGAAAGGGCTGACTTCCCCTGGGACGGTGGTTGACCAGGGGACCTGAGCAAACTTCAAATCACCTATCTGTGAGCTGTCAACAAACACTGGCCGACGTGTTCCCAGCCAAGCCTAACCCCTGACTATCGAACACCCAGCTGGTCTGTGGTGCTGCAACACTTAATCATGACTCATGTCTTTCTCACTCTGATTACTCTCTTTTCCCCCTGCCCTTTGCCCCACTCTCCTTCTCCCCTTCCTTGCCCCTCTATCCACTCTACCTGACTACGTGATATAGAGCTTCAACCAGAGGTGACTTTTTCATAGTTAGGAGAACTTGCTACTAAAAGTCACTTCCGGCCTTAGCTGTACTCCATCTAGTCACAACCCTCTACCCTCTCTGCTATCCCATGCATCAACCCTCCCCCCTCTGTCTCTATCATCTTCTCCTATATGTCCCTTTCTCAATCTGTATCTATCAATTCCGCTCTCTCTCTCCTCTACAGTTTCTCCTTCTCTTCTGCCCTATCCCTCTACTCTTTCTCTCTCTCCTCTACCCTCTCCCTCTCCCTCTACCCTTTCTCCTTCTCTTCTACCCTCTCCTCCTTCTCTCTCTCCTTTACCCTCTCTCTTCTACCCTCTCCCTCTACTCTTTCTTCTTCTCCTCTACCCTCTCCCCCTTCTCTCTCTCATTTACCCTCTCTCTTCTACCCTCTCCCCCTTCTCTCTCTCCTCTACCCTCTACCCTATCCCTCTCCCCTTTCTCCATCTCCTTTACTCTCTCCCTCTCCCTCTATCCTTTCTCCTTTTCCTCTACCCTCTCTGCTATCCCATGCATGAACCCTCCAACCTCGTCTTGCCCCTCTGTCTCATCTTCTCCTATCTGTCCCTTTCTCAATATGTATCTATCTATTCTGCTCTCTTTCCTCTACCCTCTCTCCTCTACAGTTTCTCCTTCTCCTCTACCCTCTCCCTCTTTTTCTCCTCTCTCCTCTACCCTCTCCCTCTACCGTTTCTCTTTCTCCTCTGCCCTCTCCCTCTACCGTTTCTCCTCTACCCTCTCCCTCTCCCCTTTCTCTTTCTCCTCTACCCTCTCTCCTATACAGTTTCTCCTTCTCCTCTACCCTCTCTCCTATACAGTTTCTCCTTCTCCTCTACCCTCTCTCCTATACAGTTTCTCCTTCTCCTCTACCCTCTCTCCTATACAGTTTCTCCTTCTCCTCTACCCTCTCTCCTATACAGTTTCTCCTTCTCCTCTACCCTCTCTCCTATACAGTTTCTCCTTCTCCTCTACCCTCTCTCCTATACAGTTTCTCCTTCTCCTCTACCCTCTCTCCTATACAGTTTCTCCTTCTCCTCTACCCTCTCTCCTATACAGTTTCTCCTTCTCCTCTACCCTCTCTCCTATACAGTTTCTCCTTCTCCTCTACCCTCTCTCCTATACAGTTTCTCTTTCTCCTCTACCCTCTCTCCTATACAGTTTCTCCTTCTCCTCTACCCTCTCTCCTATACAGTTTCTCCTTCTCCTCTACCCTCTCTCCTATACAGTTTCTCCTTCTCCTCTACCCTCTCTCCTATACAGTTTCTCCTTCTCCTCTACCCTCTCTCCTATACAGTTCTCTTCTCTACCTATACAGTTTCTCCTTCTCCTCTACCCTCTCTCCTATACAGTTTCTCCTTCTCCTCTACCCTCTCTCCTATACAGTTTCTCCTTCTCCTCTACCCTCTCTCCTATACAGTTTCTCCTTCTCCTCTACCCTCTCTCCTATACAGTTTCTCCTTCTCC
This sequence comes from Salmo trutta, assembly GCF_901001165.1. Lineage (NCBI taxonomy): Eukaryota > Metazoa > Chordata > Actinopteri > Salmoniformes > Salmonidae > Salmo > Salmo trutta. Next base: position 55,711,725 of record NC_042958.1, read on the forward strand.
TCTACCCTCTCTCCTATACAGTTTCTCCTTCTCCTCTACCCTCTCCCTCTACCCCTTTAGTTTGAGAGGGAGGAGGAGCTGAGAGATAAAAAGGAAGAGATGAGAGATTCCCCACAGGAATAAGATCTACCATCCCTGTTTGGAGTGGGAGGAGGGGCTACCGGGAGGTAAAAAGACAAGTCATACTGTTGCAATCTTGTTGTCATTAATTGTATTCTGCTGTTTCTTCCTCCTCTTCCTGCAACGTGTGTACAGATGTACGATCTTAATTTGACCGCCCTGTTGCAGGCAACTCAATATTAGAAAGGTGTTTCTATTGTTTGGTATACTCAGTGTATTATAATCCACATAATAATTCACATTTCCCTGCTGTAACAAACTGGCTCAAATTAAGATCCAACATCTGTAGAACACTTCCCTCACTACTGAGCTTTCAACACACCAAGACCAAGGACATCCTTCATAGTACCCTACAGGATGGATGGTTATATTGTAGCTCTCAGAACACCTCCGATATAGAGTCCAATACAGACAATTTATAAATAAATGTACTTTGCAATTAATCAATTGACTCATTAAACGCCTCCCATACATGTACCTAACGCACGGTAACGTTTGAAGCTGGAAGCAACAGGTCAGCTGTCAAAACACCATCTGCTCAGCACAGAGTGAAAAGGACAGGGGGAATGAGGGGTAGGATGAGGGAGTAGAGGAATTCAGGGGTGAAGTGACCCCCCACCACCCCGTCAGGAAACCTCTGGTCCCCCTGAGTGGAAATCAGAGCTTTCATCCCTCTCTGCTGCATGTTGTGGTGGGATCCCCCTGTCTCCTCCCTCCTCGCCCCTCCAGAGGCCTTCACTTCCCCCAACCCACCATGCTCCCACACCTACCATTAGAGGGGCCAATGATGTAATCAAGCGCTCATTTGTCATTGTGAGTGAAAGGTGCCGGTGCATGGGGTGGGCGGGATGAGCGACGGGGCAGCCAGTTGCTGTAGTCCTGACGTCTTGATTCAAATTCACTCCACGTGCACCCCCGAAGTGTCAGGAACCCCCCCGATCATTGGCAGATACACACATATAGTCACAGAAATGGGTCTGGTGTGTGTGTGTGTGTGTGTGTGTGTGTGTGTGTGTGTGTGTGTGTGTGTGTGTGTGTGTGTGTGTGTGTGAACTCATCAGTCAGGCCACGATGGCATGACCAGGGGTGTGAAGCACAGCCCATTCACTCCACTGAGACAAGGACACAAGTGCTTGGATATTACTGGCAAACCAGACAAAGACAAACGAGACATTAGTTACTGACTGATCTAGCCTTCAATCATACATGAATGGTGAATCTGATAGACTTCATACAGGTTTCTGAAGAGAACCAGAGCATACACTTATACAAAGACATCAAAGAGTGGAAGAAGTGAAACCATTTCCATGACAGGCCCATTTCAGGGATAATTAAATTCATGTCTACACATTTAAGGAATGAAATTGGATACAAAGTAACAATTTATATATATATAATGATGTACTGGGCTCCTAGGAGTGAGTGTATGTCTAGTTTAGTTAACCAGGCTATTGGTAGACTGATCCTGGCTCTAGTTTGATTGGCAGGTGGAAAGCCCAGGTCTAAACCTGTGTCTGATGCTGTGCTGGGAGTCTGTAGCATGCTGAGACGCATCTGTCTCTGTCACATACACAGCACAGAACACTGCATCTGGTTGGCTTTGTACAGAATATATCCAAAACTATGAGGTGGACTTTTTTTGGATGGATTTAGGTTTACTTCAAAGTAACATTTTCAAGGTCAGACTATGAATTCGTTTTTGTACTGGTAACACACAACACTCACACGAACACACAGGGATACACACATATAGAATGCATTTACAGATGTAGGATCATCATTTTGATCGCCCTGTTGTTACAGTAAATGTCATGTTGCTGCAGGATTCTTTTCCTCCTGTGTGGTACTGGTCAAATTAAGATCCTACATCTGTATAACAGTTTATATCACTGATTGATGTGACTTGAATTGTCCTAAATTCACTGAAGAGTGTCAGGCGACTTGACCCAAAATGGATATGTCACACAAACATTCAATCAATCACACTTCAAGCAATCAAAGCTGTCAAATCCAACATGAGTCATTAATCATACATGTCACCGTACAGTGTGGATGGGTTAGGTCCCCAGGTCTTCTTGTAGCTGAGGTATAAGGGGCCCAAGTAGGGCATGATGGTGGCCCCATCTCTGGGTCCTGGGAGCCTGTCATAGGTTGACCCCTGGGGGTCACGGAGGAGGCAGAACCTTCAGTCACATGTCCGCACGCTACGGCATGCTGAGAGGGCCATTTATCAACATCAGACCTCCCTCCTCTCCTCCTCTCCATCCTTCACTGTCTCTCTGTCCCTATCCATCTTTCCCAGCCACTCATCAGTCCATTAACCTCTCAAACGTTCCTTCAATCACTTGATTATTACCCCACCTTCAACCTTCTGTTTGACTTTCTCTCTCTGTGTGGGCGGTGTCTCTCCATCTATCACCTCTGCTGTTCATCTTTGTTCATGTTCCTTACAGTCAAGAAATAAACCAAATTGACATTTTCTTACACCCAAAGAACTGCACACCAAACACTTGAGTTACTTAGCGAGCTCTCATCATGTTAAAAGATGGGATTTCTAAGGTCCTTCATTCAATCTCTCCATCGGAGAGAGACCACAGGCACCTTATTGTGGGTAGAGTATGTCTTGTACACTGTAGCTTTTACCAATAACCCTAAACAACCCAGACGTACAGTACTGTTGAAACCTCTCCATGGAAACACAGGTGAAGTAAACATCTCTGACCTACCCCCAAAGTCATTGTGATTACATCATTACATTTACCATACACCATGATAACATCCTGATGGCGTCACCAACCCAGCCATCCACCCATCCATCAGATGATTGTTCCCACGTTATTGTGGTGATGGTGATTACACAGTGCTGTGGACTGGTGATGTTGTCCTGATTGTGATGAGAACTTGATTATAGTGAGTGGTGCTGGCTGTAATTTTGCAGTCCACCGACCCTGAGGACAGTGAATTAAAGTCTACTCAGTCAGTCGTGACGATGTGTTCACATCCAGCCCCAGAACCTGATTACCATGGCGAACCGTGGCGAGGTTCTCTTCCTCATCCTTCCTCGCTCTCGTTCCTGAGATATTTCCTTTCTCTGGTCTTCATCCTTCTCCTTCTCTTCCCCGTAGCGCACAATCACTCCCTCCTGCCATCGTCAGCTCCCCTTATTCCTTCACCCTCTTTCCCCTCTCCCCCTCTCCCCTGACGACCCCACTCCCTCTATCTCTCCCTCCTTCTCCCCTGGCCATGTCTCCTATTGCCTCTAATTGCGTTTGTATCAGTCGCTGTCAGCGGACACGCTGACAGTTGTAGATGTGATATTTTGGGAAGGGGTGGTGGTAGCCGACTACTTCCTCACGCCAGCTCAGTGTGTCCCCTCTGCCATAGACAGCATCTGACTGATCACTTCCATCTGGGCCCTGTTCACCGCTCCAGACAACCACACACACACACACACACACACACACACACACACACACACACACACACACACACACACACACACACACACACACACACACACACACACAACCAGTCAAAAGTTTGGACACACCTACTCATTCAAGGGTTTTTCTTTATTTTTACTATTTTCTACATTGTAGAATAATAGTGAAGACATCAAAACTATGAACTAACAGATATGGAATGTAGTAACCAAAAAAAGTGTTAAACAAATGAAAAAATATTTTATATTTGAGATTCTTCAAAGTAGCCACCCTTTGCCTTGGTGATAGCTTTTCACACTCTGGCATTCTCTCAACCAGCTTTATGAGGTAGTCACATGGAATGCATTTCAATCAACAGGTGTGCCTTGTTAAAAGTTCATTTGTGGAATTTATTTCCTTCTTAATGTGTTTCAGCCAATCAGGTGTGTTGTGACAGGGTTGGTAAAAGACCATGTCCATATTATGGAAAGAACAGCTCAAATAAGCAAAGAGAAATGACAGTCCATCATTACCTTAAGACGTGAAGGTCAATCAATACGGAAAAGTTTCTTAAAGTGCAGTCGCAAAAATCATCATGATACCCGCCACAGGAAAGGAAGACCCAGAGTTACCTCTGCTGCAGAGGATAAGTTCATTACAGTTACCAGCCTCAGGAAATTGCAGCCCAAATAAATGCTTCACAGAGTTCAAGTAACATACACATCTCAACATCAACTGTTCAGAGGAGACTGCGTGAATCACTGCAAAGAAACAACTACTAAAGGACACCAATAAGAAGAAGAGACTTGATTGGGCCAAGAAACACGAGCAATGGACATTAGACCAGTGGAAATCTGTCCTTTGGTCTGATGAGTCCAAATTTGAGATTTTTGGTTCCAACCTTTGTGAGACGCAGAATAGGTGAACGGATGATCTCCGCATGTGTGGTTCCCACCGTGAAGCATGGAGGAGGATGTGTGATGGTGTGGGGGTGCTTTGCTGGCAACACTGTCAGTGATTTATTTAGAATTCAAGGCACACTTAACGAGCACGGCTACCATAGCATTCTGCAGCAATAAGCCATCCCATCTGGTTTGCACTTAGTGGGACTATCATTTGTTTTTCAACAGGACAATGACCCAAAACACTCCTCCAGGCTGTGTAAGGGCGCTATTTGACCAAGAAGGAAAGTGATGAAGTGCTGCATCAGATGACCTGGCCTCCACAATCACCCAACCTCAAGCCAATTGAGATGGTTTGGGATGAGATGGACCGCAGAGTGAAGGAAAAGCAGCCAACAAGTGCTCAGCAAATGTGGGAACTCCTTCAAGACTGTTGGAAAAGCATTCCAGGTGACTACCTCATGAAGCTGGTTGAGATAATGCCAAGAGTTTGCAAAGCTGTCATCAAGGCAAAGGTTGGCTACATTGAAGAATCTAAAATATTAAATATTTTGGTTATTACATTATTCCATGTGTAATTGTATAGTTTTGATGTCTTCACTATTATTCTACAATGTAGAAAATAGTAAAAATAAAGAAAAATCCTTGAATGAGTAGGTGTGTCCAAACTTTTGACTGGTACGGTACATTCACAATTAAGATGCATGTGGTCTTGACTTTCTAGTTATAACTCAGCTATTATTAACTTCGGTAATGAGATGACCCTCCTATGATAGGAAGGAAGCAACCTAGAAGATTAAACTGCGATGTGATTACAAATCACACTGCTCTGAAAGGTGTTTGGTTTGTATCACTAGGATTGTAAGGCTAGCACCATAAATATTAACACTAGAAATCCCAAACACCTCAGCCCCAAACCTTATATCCCCTTTTCTCCACCCCATATTTCTAAAATTTTTATTTCACCTTTATTTAACCAGGTAGGCCAGTTGAGAACAAGTTCTCATTTACAACTGCGACCTGGCCAAGATAAAGCAAAGCAGTGCTACAAAAACAACAACACAGAGTTACACATGGGATAAACAAACGTACAGTCAATAAAACAATAGAGAAATCTGTATACGGTGTGTGCAAATGAAGTAAGGAGGTAAGGCAATAAATAGGCCATAGTAGCGAAGTAATTACAATTTAGCAATTAACACTGGAGTGATAGATGTGCAGATGAGGATGTTCAAGTAGAAACACTGGTGTGCAATAGAGCAGAAAAAAACTAAAACAAATATGGGATGAGGTAGGTAGTTGGTTGGATGGGCTATATAACCCTCAAACTCAACTCTGGACGTCGAAGCCAGTTCCACTACATTTTTTAATTGTTCCCCTCTAATCAGGCACTGATTTAGACCTGGGGCGCCAGGTGTGTGCAATTAATTATCAAGTAGAATAGAAAACCAGCAGGCTCCGGAACTCGTAGGGTCAGAGTTGAAACGTACATCTGCCATATAACATTACAGACACCCATAAGCAGCCCTCTCTATGACAAAAAACAATACTCCCAAAACAAATCAAATATCAGCTTCATCCCCTCCTAACTCACTGCTTAGAACAAATACTTCCGCCCCAATAAAAACACAGACGCTGGACAGTGGTGAAGTCTCCAAAAACTGGATACATCATCCGGCCTTGCTCCCAGTTCCCCCCCATGGGCAAGGAGGAGCGGAGGAGAAGTGATGCCGAGATTAACAGAATTCCGTCAGTGGTGTTGGTTTTTGTGGAAGTGTGTAAGCTGAACCCCTCTGGGCTTTCTTTGGAGGAACCGGACTATACTCCGCCAACGAACGTTTCCAACTTTTCCCCGAAATTCTCTGTGAAGACGTGAATACAAATCCCCCATGATCCTCATGCCATATCCCTCTCTAATTACAGTGTTTTGCACAATAACATCCCCCTCTCCTTCCCCCTCTTCCAACTCTTCGCCTTACCCCCTACCCCCGCCGCCCGTCCCCCCCTGCCCTGACTCTCCTGTGCCTCTTTTCACCAGTTGTAGGTGGAAGTGAGACCTTGCTGTTGGCCAAATGGCCTGTTTGTTTTGAGTAGGTTAAAGTAAATTCTTTGGGTGAATGGCGAACGTGCATAAGGATGGCAGAATTCAGATAATACCTCGTTTTTTGAGCACTATTTTTTTTAACTACGTTGCACTACACGGTTCAATGTGCCAGTCTTAAACTACAGTGCACTACACGGTTCAATGTGCCAGTCTTAAACTACGGTGCTGTCACGTTCGTCGTAAAGATGGGACCAAGGCGCAGCGGGAATGTGAATGCTCATCTTCTTTATTCTGAAGAAAACCAAAACAAACACTTAAACAAAACAACGACGAAAGAACAGTCCTGTAAGGCAAACGCTAAACACGGAACAACTACCCACAAATCCAATGACAAAAACACCTCTATTAAATAGGACCTTCAATTAGGGGCAACGAGGAACAGCTGCCTCCAATTGAAGGTCAACCCAATAAACTACGCATAGAAATAGAACAAATAGAACGAACATAGAAATACACTAACATAGAACATAAACCAAAACACCCCGAAACACCCTAAACAAACACCCCCTGCCACGCCCTGACCAAACTATAATAACAAACAACCCCTTTTACTGATCAGGACGTGACAGGTGCACTACACGGTTCAATGTGCCAGTCTTAAACTACGGTGCACTACATGGTTCAATGTGCCAGTCTTAAACTACGGTGCACTACATGGTTCAATGTGCCAGTCTTAAACTACGGTGCACTACATGGTTCAATGTGCCAGTCTTAAACTACAGTGCACTACACGGTTCAATATGCCAGTCTTAAATTACGGTGCACTACACGGTTCAATGTGCCAGTCTTAAACTACAGTGCACTACACGGTTCAATGTGCCAGTCTTAAACTACGGTGCACTACACGGTTCAATGTGCCAGTCTTAAACTACGGTGCACTACACGGTTCAATGTGCCAGTCTTAAACTACGGTGCACTACACGGTTCAATGTGCCAGTCTTAAACTACGGTGCACTACACGGTTCAATGTGCCAGTCTTAAACTACGGTGCACTACATGGTTCAATGTGCTAGTCTTAAACATGGTTCAATGTGCCAGTCTTAAACTACAGTGCACTACATGGTTCAATGTGCCAGTCTTAAACTACGGTGCACTACACGGTTCAATGTGCCAGTCTTAAACTACAGTGCACTACACGGTTCAATGTGCCAGTCTTAAACTACAGTGCACTACATGGTTCAATGTGCCAGTCTTAAACTACGGTGCACTACACGGTTCAATGTGCCAGTCTTAAACTACAGTGCACTACACGGTTCAATGTGCCAGTCTTAAACTACAGTGCACTACATGGTTCAATGTGCCAGTCTTAAACTACGGTGCACTACATGGTTCAATGTGCCAGTCTTAAACTACGGTGCACTACATGGTTCAATGTGCCAGTCTTAAACTACGGTGCACTACACGGTTCAATGTGCCAGTCTTAAACTACGGTGCACTACACAGTTCAATGTGCCAGTCTTAAACTACGGTGCACTACATGGTTCAATGTGCCAGTCTTAAACTACGGTGCACTACATGGTTCAATGTGCTAGTCTTAAACTACGGTGCACTACACAGTTCAATGTGCCAGTCTTAAACTACGGTGCACTACATGGTTCAATGTGCCAGTCTTAAACTACGGTGCACTACATGGTTCAATGTGCCAGTCTTAAACATGGTTCAATGTGCCAGTCTTAAACTACAGTGCACTACACGGTTCAATGTGCCAGTCTTAAACTACAGTGCACTACACGGTTCAATGTGCCAGTCTTAAACTACAGTGCACTACATGGTTCAATGTGCCAGTCTTAAACTACGGTGCACTACATGGTTCAATGTGCCAGTCTTAAACTACGGTGCACTACATGGTTCAATGTGCCAGTCTTAAACTACGGTGCACTACACGGTTCAATGTGCCAGTCTTAAACTACGGTGCACTACACAGTTCAATGTGCCAGTCTTAAACTACGGTGCACTACATGGTTCAATGTGCCAGTCTTAAACTACGGTGCACTACATGGTTCAATGTGCTAGTCTTAAACTACGGTGCACTACACAGTTCAATGTGCCAGTCTTAAACTACGGTGCACTACACGGTTCAATGTGCCAGTCTTAAACTACGGTGCACTACATGGTTCAATGTGCCAGTCTTAAACTACGGTGCACTACACGGTTCAATGTGCCAGTCTTAAATTACGGTGCACTACATGGTTCAATGTGCCAGTCTTAAATTACGGTGCACTACACGGTTCAATGTGCCAGTCTTAAACTACGGTGCACTACATGGTTCAATGTGCCAGTCTTAAACTACGGTGCACTACACGGTTTAATGTGCCAGTCTTAAACTACGGTGCACTACACGGTTTAATGTGCCAGTCTTAAACTACGGTGCACTGCATGTTTCAGTGTGCCACTAAATCAGCACAATCTACTTTTTTGTTTTAAAAAAAATAATTGGCGGCGTCTTGAAGCAAAAATTGGGATCATGTATACTGTGCTGAGGGGAGGACGGCTCATAATAATGGCTGGAACGGAGCGAATGAAATGGCATCAAACGCATGGAAACCATGTGTTTGATGTAATTGATACCATTCCACTTATTCCACTCCAGCCATTACAATAAGTCAGTCCTCCCCAATTAAGGTGCCACCAACCTCCTGTAGTGCCAATTAACATACAAAAAGGGTAACGCAGAGCAATGTACAATATGGCGAACTTAGCAAAAAGAGGAATTTGTGAGAAGTGCATGGTGGTCACCATCTTCATGCACCTCCTTTATTGCTCTCTGATACTGTACACTGACGGTTTTTAAAGCAGGGAAGGAATAAAAACGTTGGTAACACTGTAGCTGTCCTTATGTATGCATTCATAAATCCTTTATAACAGCTATATAACACATTATAAACTGAGTGGTTCGAGCCCTGAATGCTGATGGCTGAAAGCCGTGGTATATCAGACCGTATACCACAGGTATGACAAAACATTTATTTTTACTTCTATAATTACCTTGGTAACCAGTTTATAATAGCAATAAGGCACCTCAGGGGTTTGTGGTATATGGCCAATATACCACGGCTAAGGGCTGTATCCAGGAACTCTGCGTTGCGTCGTGCTTAAGAACAGCCCTTAGCCGGGGTATATTGGCCACATACTACACCTCCTCAGGCCTTATAGCTTAATTATACTTCTCATAAGCTGTCATAAGTAGTTTTAAATAGTTACGAGTAACGACATAAGATGTCATAGATTACTGTTCATCCTGTTGTCATGTACTCTAATGTCAACTGTTAATTACAACTGCTATTACACACTGCATGACAACTGATTTCATATGTTTCAGATTCAGAGATTCATGTACAGGGTTGCAGGTCTGATTGCAGGGTACAGTGAAAATCTTTGAGCTCCAACATGCAGGATTAAGTGAAATAAAATAGTGAAAATGGTAATAAAAACAGCAATAGAAATAGCACTATATACATCATAACAACTGTAGCAGTGATGAATAAATACATGTCCATTGGGGTGGAGGCAGAGAAAAGACTGGGGGGGGGGTAACCATAGGGAGAGCAGCATGAGCATGGTCAGGACATGCTACATAAGAGTTGACATACCAGATGATATTACAGGGTGTTGTGATATTTGCCAACCTCTGAGTCACATTATTACATTGAATGGAATGATGGGTGTCATAACCATGTCAGAAATCACTGCAAAGGAAGCTAAAGGTTGGACGTTTCATTTAGGCACAGATCTAGAGTAGAATCAGCTTATACTCCCCAACTCAAACCTTTAGGCCGAGAATTAACCTTGGCCCATGTATGGCCCGTGTCCTTTGCACTGGAACATAGCCTGTAGCTATCTTTGCTCCAGCTGACCTGCTGCTGGTTCTAGTGTCTCAGCTGGGTAGATGGTTATCTGGATCATCCATCAGGATGCTAATATGCAGTTTCACGCTCCAATGGACGATAAGGTTTCAGAGAACCAATTTTGCAACGAGGGGTACTCTGCCAACACATAGTTTACTTGGACTTTTGATACTGCCAAGGAGTAATTTGAATTATGGGAAATCTCTTTATTTGCCAACAGATTTAACAATCATAATTGCACTGTTTTGAAATCATTGTCAGGTCTTGCGCAACACTGTGTTTTTTTGGAAGGTACAAAGACAGAGTCTGAACTTTCCGATACATCCTTGTGATGTTATGCAAATACACTGAAGACGGCTACTTCTTTCAACCATGGAAAACATTAATGACATTTCTGGGATGAAGAGGCTGTTGGATGAAAAGAGAAAGGTTTGGATTGAGGGGGGGAAGGAGGATGAAGAGAAAGGGTTAGATTGAGGGGGGGAGGAAGGAGGATGAAGAGAAAGGGTTGGATTGAGGGGGGGAAGGAGGATGAAGAAAAAGGGTTGGATTGAGGGGAGAAGGAGGATGAAGAGAAAGGGTTGGATTGAGGGGGGGAGGAAGGAGGATGAAGAGAAAGGGTTGGATTGAGGGGGGGAAGGAGGATGAAGAGAAAGGGTTGGATTGAGGGGGGGAGGAAGGAGGATGAAGAGAAAGGGTTGGATTGAGGGGGGGAGAGGAAGGAGGATGAAGAGAAAGGGTTGGATTGGGGGGCAGGATGAAGAGAAAGGGTTGGATTGAGGGGGGGAGGAAGGAGGATGAAGAGAAAGGGTTGGATTGAGGGGGGGAAGGAAGGAGGATGAAGAGAAAGCGTTGGATTGGGGGGCAGGATGAAGAGAAAGGAAAAAGTAAAAAGTTGGTTAAAAAATGGAGGAGCAATTTGTAAACCACAGGAAGAGTAGTCCCCCCAAGTGGCGCAGCGGTCTAAGCCACTACATCTCAGTGCAAGAGGTGTCACTACAGTCCCTGGTTCGATTCCAGGCTGTATCACATCCGGCTGTGATTGGGAGTACCATTTCGCGGCGCACTATTGGCCCAGCGTTGGCCGGGGTAGGCCGTCATTGTAAATAAGAATTTGTTCTTAACTGACTTGCCTAGTTAAATAAAGGTAAAACAAAAAATGTGTGAGCTCTCACTTATGCACATGCGTGCGCCCAACTACGTAATACACACATTAACATTTTGAACATCTACACAGTCACCCACAGTTTACAGCAATCTTAATTCATAGCAGGCAGTGAGAGAGGTTCTTTATAGCGTGTGGGATGGCAGATCCTGGCCTCATTAAGTTATAAACTTGAGGTGTGTTCCCATAAAGGGACTCCCCTGGAGCTAGCTTAGCAGTCCATCTGAGTTTTGGAGGTAGGCCCTGTCGCACAAGTTAACAGCAGGATCAGTACCTAATCATAATACTTACAGCACTGGACACACATTGTTACATTACCACACGCACCTGAGGGAAAAGTGTAAGGGTTTCAATTGAAATGGTGGTCAGAGGAATTTGTGTGTGGGTGGGTGTGTGGTGGACAGCATCATAAAACGGTCCATGAGAATTCACAATGTGACAAAACTCCTAGAGTGATCTAATTTCACGTGAGGTTTGGGGAGCTATCTGGGCTTGAATGGGACTTTGCCTAAAATCCTGATCTTCCTTTCTCTACCTCATAGTCACTTCATCAGAGCAGTAGAGTTTGTTGAAGTAGCTTACTAAACGGAGCCATACACTTTTTACTCATCATTTTATTCCTCTCTGAGGATTTTATTAGGATCCCCATTAGCTGTTGAAATGTATGTATTTATTTATTATTATTATAATTTTTTATTTAACTTTTATTTAACTAGGCAAGTCAGTTAAGAACAAATTCTTATTTACAATGATGGCCTACACCGGCCAAACCCAGATGACACTGGGCCAATTGTGCACCCCCCTATGGAACTCCCAATCACAGCCAGTTGTGATACAGCCTGGATTTGAACCAGGGTGTCTGTAGTGACACCTCTAGCATTAAGATGCAGTGCCTTAGACCGCTGCGCCACTCAGGAGCCCTGTCCACTACTGGTATAAAGTTCTTAAGTAAAAATAAGTAATCTTTGGAGGTATCTGTATTTTACTTTACTATTTATATTTTGGACAACTTTTACTTTTAATCCATTACAATCCTAAAGAAAATATGTACTTTTTACTCCATATATTTTCCCTGACACCCAGAAGTACTTGTTACATTTCGAATGTTCAGCAGGACATGAAAATTGTCCAACTCACGCACTTCTCAAGAGACAAGAGAACATCCCTGGCAGACTCACTAAACACAAATGCTTCGTTTGTAAATGATGTCTGAGTGTTGGAGTGTTTCCCTGGCTATCCTTACATTTTTAAAACAAGAAAATTGTGCCGTCCGGTTTGCTTAATATAAGGATTTTGAAATAATTTATACTTTAACTTTTGATACTTAAGTACATTTTAGTAATCACATTTACTGTTGATACTTAAGTACATTTAAAACCAAATACTTTTAGACTTCTACTCAAGTAGTATTTTACTGGGTGACTTTTACTTGAGCCATTTTCTAATAAAGGTATCTTTACTTGTACTCAAGTATGACAATTGGGTACCTTTTCCACCACTGCTGTCCACGATTGTTATCCACTGGATAACTAACTGTTTGAATGTAGCAATGGTCTCCCAGGGACAGGGACAGGAGGGATGAGTCTGTAGGCCATGTACTTTCAGCTGTTCCCTCTGGGACGTTTAGATAAAGTCATTTGACAGCCGTTTGGAAACGAATGCAGAACATCTGTTGTACATTTCTCCCTTGTCAGGATTCATGGAAGTTTTGCTTTTATTTGTTTGTTTCTCTTTTCTGCTCCCATCTTCTCAGTCATTTTTATTGACTACCAGCCTTACTTACTACTGCATTTCTGTCTAATGTGTGCATGTCCACATTTATGGGTTTTGCGTAAGCCATTTAGGGTTGAAATCAGTGGAGGCTGCTGTGGGAAGGACAGCTCATAATAATGCCAAGCTTGTAGCGTCATACCCAAGAAGACTCAAGGCTGTAATCGATGCCAAAGGTGCTTCAATAAAGTACTGAGTAAATGGTCTGAATACTTATGTATATGTGATATTTCAAATGTGTATTTTTAATACATTTTCAAAAAAATCGAAAAACCTATTGTTGCTTTGTCATTATGGGATATTGTGTGTAGATTGATGAGGGGAAAAAACATTTTAGAATAAGGCTGTAACGTAACAAAATGTTGAAAAAGTCAAGGGGTCTGAATACTTTCCGAATGGACTGTATTTGTTACCATTCCACCTATTCCGCTCCAGCCATTACCAAGAGCCCGTCCTCCCCAATTAAGGTGCCACCAACCTCCTGTGTTTGAAATTCCTTTTATGTGCATGTGTGTGCACGTGTGGCACGTTTGTGTGTTTACAGAACGTTATGGCTGCGTTCACACAGGCAGCCCAATTCTGATCTATTTTCCACTATTTGGTATTTTAACTAATCACATCATCCTTTTTTGGAGCTCATCTGATTGGTCAAAAGACCAGTTAATGAAAACAAGATCAGAATTGGGCTGCCTGTGTAAACGCAGCCTATGTGTGTTGACACATACATTATGGACAATATGTGGGATACTGCTAAAACAGTATAGAGTGATCCTCACTGACTTCTTGGGTGTCAGCTTCCTTCCATGACCTCAATGATTTTGCATGGATCCGCTTTACAGGGCTAACCTAAGCCGGATCTATGCAGGGCAGACTGAGCGTGCTGCACCAGCACAGAAAATAATTGGGTTGATTTCCCTGTAATGGTCTGTTGGTCCCCGCCACACTGTTGCCAAGCACTAGCTGTAAACTTCAACTTTGTCGCTTAGACTAGGCCCCGGGCCAGGCCTCAGACTGGAGTTAGAACGTATGGGGGAAGGGTGGGGTGGGATGTGGGGATTAAGATGGGACAGGGTGTGGGTGTTGGATGTGTTTGACCACCCAGGCCTCTTTTTTACAAAGCTAGCACAGTTACTGTGTATGAGATTAGGCGGTGGTTGAGTCGATTAACACACACACACACACGACACCTGGCTCTTGGCATCAGCCTCTCTCTGACTGGGCCATGCAGTAGGCTCACTTTTTACTGCTGGAGTCATGTTTTTGTGTCGAAGGGACACTGTGAGACTTCCCATAATCCCTGCTAGCCGCTGAGCTAATGAGCTAATGACGGAATACTGTGACTGGCGTACTCCCGCACGCATTCCAGATCGAGCTAAGGTTCCAAAAAATCTTAGAAAATATGAAAATCTCTCTCTCTCTGTCTCTCTGTCTCTGTTTCTCTGTCTCTATCTCTGTTTCTCTCTATCTCTCTGTCTCTGTTTCTTTGTCTCTATCTCTGTTTCTCTCTCTCTGTTGCTCTCTCTCTCTCTCTGTTGCTCTCTCTCTCTCTCTCTCTCTCTCTCTCTCTCTCTGTTGCTCTCTCTGTTGCTCTCTCTCTCCCTCTCCCTCTCTCTGTTGCTCTCTCTCTCTCTCTCTGTTGCTCTCTCTCTCTCTCTCTCTCTCTGTTGCTCTCTCTCTGTTGCTCTCTCTGTGTGTTGCTCTCTCTCTCTCTCTCACTCTCTCTCTCTGTTGCTCTCTGTTGCTCTCTCTGTTGCTCGCACTCTCTCTCTCTCTCTGTTGCTCGCTCTCTCTCTCTCTGTTGCTCTCTCTCTCTGTTGCTCTCTCTCTCGCGCTCTCTCTCTCTCTGTTGCTCTCTGTGTGTTGCTCTCTCTCTCTCTCGCTCTCTCTCTCTCTGTTGCTCGCTCTCTCTGTTGCTCTCTCTGTTGCTCGCACTCTCTCTCTCTGTCTCTGTTGCTCGCTCTCTCTCTCTCTGTTGCTCTCTCTCTCTGTTGCTCTCTCTCTCGCGCGCTCTCTCTCTGTTGCTCTCTCTGTTGCTCTCTCTGTTGCTCGCTCTCTCTCTCTCTCTCTCTCTCTGTTGCTCTCTCTCTGTTGCTCTCTCTCTCGCGCTCTCTCTCTCTCTGTTGCTCTCTGTGTGTTGCTCTCTCTCTCTCTCGCTCTCTCTCTCTGTTGCTCGCTCTCTCTGTTGCTCTCTCTGTTGCTCGCACTCTCTCTCTCTCTGTCTCTGTTGCTCGCTCTCTCTCTCTCTGTTGCTCTCTCTCTCTGTTGCTCTCTCTCTCGCGCGCTCTCTCTCTGTTGCTCTCTATCTCTGTCTCTGTTTCTATCTCTGTTGATCTCTCTCTGTTGCTCTCTCTCTGTTGCTCTCTCTCTGTTGCTCTCTCTCTCTCTCTCTGTTGCTCTCTCTGTTGCTCTCTCTGTTGCTCTCTCTCTCTCTCTCTCTGTTGCTCTCTCTCTCTCTGTTGCTCTCTCTCTCTCTCTCTCTGTTGCTCTCTCTCTCTCTTGCTCTCTCTCTCTGTTGCTCTCTCTGCTGCTCGCACTCTCTCTCTCTCTGTCTCTGTTGCTCTCTCTCTCTCTCTCTCTCTCTCTCTGTTGCTCACTCTCTCTCTGTTGCTCTCTCTCTCTGTTGCTCTCTCTGTTGCTCGCTCTCTCTGTTGCTCTCTCTTGTTGCTCTCTCTCTCTGTTGTTCTCTCTGTTGCTCTCTCTGTTGCTCGCACTCTTTCTCTCTCTCTCTGTTGCTCTCTCTCTGTTGCTCGCTCTCTCTCTCTCTCTCTCTGTTGCTCTCTCTGTTGCTCGCTCTCTCTCTCTCTCTCTGTTGCTCGCTCTCTCTCTCTCTCTCTGTTGCTCTCTCTGTTGCTCTCTCTCTCTCTGTTGCTCTCTCTCTCAAGAGCATTCACACCGCAATCAACAATGCCATAAAAAGCATCTGAACATTTAGGTGTTGGAGTCTATTTTAGTGAGTTCTGGAACAGGGAGACACTGCTTGTTCTGCCCCACCCCAAAAATGGGTTCCATATTCTGGCATAACATCTCATGTCGTGGGTGGGTGGGTGTGTGTGTGGGGGGGGGGGGGAGCTATTAGGTTGGATGTCATACTTTCCTTTTTGGAGAAAACAAGTCTATTTGTGAAGCAGCACTGTGACTGGCCGGAAGCAGAGCGTACCGAGTCCTGAGCCCTGAGTCCTGAGCCCTGAGCCCTGAGCGGGAGAAAGAGAGAGCAAGAGTGAGAGAGAGTTTGTGAAAGAGAGAGAGAGAGTACACGAGAGAGAAAGAGAGAGAGAGAGAGCGAGAGAGAGGGGAGAGAGTGGGTGAGATGGAGAACTAGAAAGTTGAAGGTAGAGAGAGCAAGAAAGAAAGGGGGAGAGAGAGCATGGGATTGAAGGGGCTTGGGAATAGGGCAAACCGAATCGAGCCCCAGCCACCCTCTCTGTCACTTTTCCATTGGGTTTTGCTGTGGGTGTGTAGTACAGTATAATACTGCAGTATACCCACATCCCCACATCCATGGAGTCCACAGTCATAAAACTGAGGTCAGCTGTTGGCACTCGGTACCCACTCATAGCTGTCAGTCTGGCCCACCGGACCCAGGCACCATGACTGAAACCCAGAGAAAGGCCAAGGCTGGGCCCACTCTTTCCACTGCTCCTGGTCAACTACATTCATGTAAGAAACTAGCTAATCAGTTCAGAAAACACTAGCGCATTGTGCTCCATTGTCAAGGCCAATTAAGTGTGTTGTCCATCATCTTTATAGTAGCAATGAACGCAATTCTCACCTTTTCCTCCACTCACAATCGTAGAAGTGTGACCACACACTAATGCACCTGCATATGGATTTCAGACAGGATCATCTATTTTTAGGTTATCGGATCTTTCCCACCAAAGTGACAGGATGTCCATATGAAACGTTGTAAAGTAGACGTTATGCACCATCCTCCACTTCCTCTCTTCTTCTTCCCTCCAACGTTTGCTTATTTAAGGGAACTGCATGTCAGACAGGTGGGAAACTCTCCTCCATGCAGGACAATGTGGCATCACTGGCTAGAGACATGGTGACAAGAATAAGCGATAGTGACTAAGAACAGACTAGAGCATCACCTTAAGGACAAACTGGGGTTGGGCAAGAGAGTGAAGAGAAAGTGCTTGAAGAGAAAGTTGAAAGCACATTTCCTGGAAGACCAATTTTCTCATCCTCATCACAGAGTAGAAAGGGAAAAGTCTCATAAGTACTTTTGTTTTTGCATTATACAGTTCTATACTGAAGTGGACAGAAACCCAGACTGACCCTGCCAGCACAGCCAGACATATAGACTGCCCACCAGCCTTTCACCTTCTCCTCTGAGAGGTTTAGGTTCCAGGGAAACTCCCTCGCCCCTTCTGTTCTCACGCCTGGCAGTGCGGGACCATGAGGAGACAGAACAAGAGAGAAGTGGGACGCCACTTTAACTTTGAGACGTCACTCCCCCTGTACCCCTCCCCTTGAGGTTTGAAGGGTAGAAGCAACATGCTACACAGCTCTAAACACTACGGACACAATCCTGGCTCGCAGCTCCTGAACGCCACTCTGTTTTAGCAACGTTTAACTCACTAAAGATCCTGGAGCCGTTTGAAAGACCAGAAAAGACCACAAGGGAGAGAAAAAAAAGGGTGGCAGACAAAAGTGCTTCTTTTGAGATTCGTTTTAAGTTGATTTCTCCCGACTTCCGTACAAATTAGGCACAATTAATGCCTGACAAATACAGGCTGTGCTTTCCAAGAGGAGGGTCTGGTTTGGACGCTGCACTCTTAAAAAAGTAACAATGGCTTTTATTGTCGTTTTGGCGTACAAGCTCCTTGCCCACTGCTTGGTTTCAGCCAAACTGCCGTCAAGACACACAAACTCAATTTAGCTGATTATGAACTTAAGTGCTCTTTCTGAGACATGGCTTCAATCCCTACTGCTTTTTTTTCACCGTTCTCTTGGATGATGGGAGGGAAGGAGGGAGGGAAGGAGGGAGGTAAAGAGGGATGGAGGAAGAGAGGGAGAGCAGATGGAAGGAGTCTTTTTTAAAGTGTATGTTTTTTCACAAAGCTCCCTAATTGATATTTTTTGAGCGGTCGGCCTGCCTCGGCCTGCCTGCACGTGTGAACATTAAACATCACTGGCTGCCCAGAGCTCTCTCTACTGGCACCACTTGTCAATCAGCGCGCTGGCAGAGTGGCGCTGGCCAAGCGCCGTGCGGTCGCTTTGGAAACGTTTCCCTGTGTGCGGTTAACCCCGCGCTCTCTGAGCAGAGCTCCACTCACTCTTCAAATTGCCAGTCTCCCATGGTATTGCCTAAGGTTTCAGACACTCTGACGCATGAGCACTCGCTCAAAGTGGCAATGTATGGATGGGTACATACATTAGGAGCTGGCGAGAACCCATAGCTACGTTCATGTGGTAGAGGGTGTCTAGTAAACAGATAAAGACAGACAACAAAGCCTGCGATATATGAGATTCAAGGTGTTGCCCAATGCACATTTGCTGTGTCAGCTACACTCTTAAAAAAAAGGTTTTCAAAAGGAATCTTTGGCTGTCCCCATAGGAGAACCCTTTTTGGTTTGAGGTAGAACCCTTTTGTGTTCCAGGTAGAACCCTTTTGGGTTCCTTGTTGAACCCTCTGTGGAAAGGGTTCTATATTGAACACAAATGGGTTTTTACCTGGAACCAAAGGGGTTCTTCAAAGGGTTCCCATGTGGGGACAGCCGAAGAACCCTTTTAGGTTCTAGATCGCACCTATTTTTCTAAGAGTGTAGCATCACAACAAGATGGGGAAAAAAGGAGGAGTACGGAGGAAAACAGAACATCGGGGCCAAGCCAGACGAAGACATAATGATCAGTGAATATCAGAGGCAGCGAAGACAAGCAAAGATAATCAAGACCAAAAAAAGAAGAAAGTAAAATGAAGACAAGTAAAGAGGATTAACCTTTGCCCTGGATACACTCCCACAGTCCCCACGCTGACAGAGAGCTCTCCCTCCTCCTGTTGCGCTCTGGGCTCAAGGTGAGTGTCTTCATTAGAACGTGATGAGAGTTTGCTGGAATGGCCTGGCAGCTGACCATGACAGAGCATCCCCCTTACTGACAATCACACACACACACACACACACATACCATAGACAGCCTGTAGGGCCCCACACCTTTCATCTCAGAATGTAGAGAATATTACAGAAGGTAGGCAGTGGGGAGTATGTTCTCCCAACAGGAGAGTTTTGATATTGTTTTTTGTGTGAGTCTGACAAGCAATCAAAATGTGAAAAGAGTGTATACATTATCACTTACATCCAAACTTGGCACAGGACAAAATGTAATATTCTCTCACTGCTCTTACAAGCGATCACATGTGACATAGGACCATTGCCTATTATAAGAATTTAACCACCAGTAGATTGGCATGTGTGTACTTTTATGCCCATGCATAGTGCAGACTTCATTACCAGCTTCCCCAATCTAATGGAACTACACCATTAACAGAACAACCCGGTATGGTTGCTGCAGTACCACTCCTCTCTCTTTCTCTATCCCACTGTTCTCTGTGTCTGTACTGTCCACTTGACTATCAGACATGTGCTGAGATGTGCTGGCGTTGGAAGACGTATTACAGGGTTAAATGTTGCATAGCGTTTTGGTTACTGTGGCGAGGATCGGTCCCGTAGCAGCACTCTCAGATGGTCCGCCATCGGGACGGGGAAATATCGTCTGAGGGCACGGTTCCTGAAACCGCAGCGCCGTTTCTCACTGCAAATGGAGGAATGGAGAAGAAAACCGCAAGCCTGCAGCTGTTCAGCTGGAAGAGAAAGGACACTTTTCTCAGTTTTAAAGGCAAAGTGTGTCAAATGGAGGCTTTTACGTTCCTTAACCACACTTAGGGGTCTATTCAATCAGAACCGCTTTAGCAGACATCCACATAGCTGTTGTTTTGGCTAGTCGGAGGTGGAACTGGGTTCGAGCTTTCAAATCCACAAGTCGCTCCTGGCATTACTCCTAAAGCGAACATTGCCATTGACTGCACGGAGTTGCATTAAGAGAAATCCCATGCATCCCAAACACTGGAATGTGAGATGTAATCTACACCTCCATTAGCCTGATAGAAATCCTCTTTTCATTTAATGATTTTAAATTTGAGCGTCATTATTTCTATATATCCTACACTTTCTCGTTCTGAAATTCTAACGTGAGTGGGACGGGTATGGCTTCGTGACAATGATCAAGAGCAGCTGCTCACCGATTTTGACAGCTCCAACTCAGTTCACCTCCGACACCGCCAAAACATTAGCTATGTGGGTGTCGGCTATCACAGGTTAAGCATGATCTGATTGAATCTAGGCCAAAGTTACATAAACCTTTTTCGATTAGCCTGATAATAAATCTTTCCATGGATTTGATGTTCTTACGGCACGTGTCAAGGTGAGACACTGGAGGAGTGTGGACACTGGAGGAGTGTGGACACACGAGGAGTGTGGACACTGGAGGAAATGGGGATATAGGATTTTGGAAAGAGATAATAGCCAGCATGTTATCCAATCTGTGTAGTATATTAGGCAATACATTGGAAAATATACAGTACTTATATTTGGGACCTCACGTCCTACCACAAATTGACATGTATCCCGGCCTCAGCGAGGTCATAGATAATACGATGCAGTCGAGACAGTCTGGCGGTTTAGGATTCCATCTCTTCCTAATGATTGGCCTAATTTATGTGTATATTCTATGTTATTATCGTCCTCTCGTCTGGATGAACCGAATCTCATCCTCTATTTATTGACATGACTCTGATTTCTCTTCCTGTCCTTCCCTCTCTTGGTTCCCGCGCATGCCCGGCGCATGTTAAAGACCAAGATGAAAGGGGGATATATGTTTGGTCACGCTCCATAACTGACAGAATAAAACAAACAGACTATCTACTCCTTGTCTAAACCATCCTTTTGCCAGACCTGTTTCAGCTGTGTGTGTGTGTGTGTGTGTGTGTATGTGTGTGTGTGTGTGTGTGTGTGTGTGTGTGTGTGCGCGTTGGTTAGAGCTCTGCAGACAGTCCCAATCCTCCAACCCCCATCTTCTTGTGTGGGATTTGCCTCCTTTAAGGCTGGTTAGCAGGCTTCAATCAGACTAATACAAATTCCCTATCCACCCAGCACATGGCAGACTATCAGATTCACTGTGATAACATCACATACAGTAGGATGGTTATACAGTGTTTTGACTCTTCTGAAAACACGGGCCCCAGTTTGCATATACTTCAGCGGACTTCCTCAACCGGTTACTTTGGCCAGCACGGAGCCCAACATACCTGTAACTAAACACACACATTCTCAAATACCTCTGATGATGAGTTTAGGTGTGTGTGAGTGGTTTGGTTTTACTATCCTTGTGGGTACCAGAAGTCCTCACAAGGATAGTAAAACAAGGACAATTCTGACAAGTGGGGACATTTCGCCAATCCCATAAAGAAAAAGGCTATTTTAGGGTTAGGGGTTAGGTTTAGGGTTAGGGTTACAATTAGGGTTAGAATTAAGGTTAGGGTCAGTGGTTTAGGGTTAGATTTAGTTTTAGGGTTAGGAGTTTGGGATTAGGGTTAAGGTTAGGTCCTATGGGGAAAATAGATTTTTGGGTCCCCACAAGGATAGTAAAACAAATGTGTGTGTGTGTGTGTGTGTGTGTGTGTGTGTGTGTGTGTGGCTTTTTTGTGGTTCATAGACCTACTTCTCAGAGACAAGTTGCCTGTCATTAATGAAAACATTCCATGGTTGCTATAGGGACTGTTTCGGTGGTGGGCTAGGATTCCACCATTCCCTATCCGAAAAGATGAGTACTTTCCTCCTCCACAAAGTAGACACGCTATCCTACAGTCCTGCAATACACTCCTGCAACATGTTCACATTTATGGCATACACACATTACATACATTACAATATTGTAATACATTGCAATACATTACAATAACGTGTTACAATAACGTGCCCAGCATGCAACAATGATGCAGACTACTTTCTTTTCAGGACCCAGTATTAAAAACGAACAATACTTCACACCTTTAATAACAGAATACACTTGCGTCACACACATCAATAAAATGCCCCAACATTTGGAACAGAGACACACTCAAATGTTGAAACGCTAATGGATGCAGATGAAAATTTGCCAGTAAAGAAATATGAAATCTCATGAATTTTTTAAGAGAAAGCGAGGCCCCGCAGGCCCCTCCCCCTAATGGGGAGGGAGGGTTTTTATTGGCGTGTTAAATATGAGTGGCAGCCGAATAGTGGCGGCCCGTCCACTACAATACAAGGAAGAAACCTCTAGTGCATAATTGAATGACAACAGCTGATCAACAAGCGCCAGTCGATAGCTGGCTGCCTGGCTCCAAGCGTCAGCATCATTAGACGTGCATCAGTCACTCTCACTTCACTGAAGCCAGGACATCTCATTATCGGAGAGCTTGTAGGGGCTCCTCATCGATCCATAATGGCGGACACATCGCCACCTGTTATGTTGGGACTGGAGTGACTGGGAATGGAATGAAGTGGGAAGTAAGTGGACATGGCAGTGTTCTGTGATGTTGGTCTAGCCAAGAGCACATTCTGTCGATGGCACACAGTGATTAATTGCCACCAGGGGTGTTTGGTCCGCAGACACAACAGCTACAACAGCCCAACAAGGCAAGGCAGGCAAGTCCCCAACACACCAAATGGAACCCGATCTCTCCTGGCCCATCTCCAGGCTCATTAACCACTAACCAGGCAGCACATGCTGAAAGGCCCCAATTACTCGTCACCGATCCCTCCGCCCTTCCACCACACCGCCACTTGACCAGGAGACACGTGTTTGTCCCATATTAAAAACCCTGAACGTTTACAGAAAGAGTTTTCCACTGAAGTGAAATCATCACCATCTCACTCTTTTTAACAGGGGAGGACATGACAATAAAAACTCTCGCCGGTCCCTGTTCTTTCATCTGGACTGGAACTCTCATTCTCTCCTGTTAATTTCTCCATGGTGTTCAGACTCAGGGTCAGACACAGTGGCTTGGTGCATGGTTGGTTAAGGTCTGGCTGGGAGGCAGTCGAAGACAGATTTATGAAGTTTATGGAGCAGCTTTAGTCATCACTACATACAATGGAGTTGTTCCATGACTGTGGTTGGAAAATGCCCCCATAGAAGGAGTCAATGAATCATAATAGATCACGCCACGCTAATGAACACTAGGCAGAGGTAGCCTACTACTCTAGAATTTTCCAAGGTCTTCTTATCTAATCTGACTAGATAGGCCTCCATTATAATGCATAATGTCTATTAGCTATGCATACAGATACATCGTTTTAGTACAAAACAGCATCACACACCCACATTGGTGGAAACGAGCTGGCATGACAAGCCATCTCATTCACAACAAGAACCCACACACCGCATCGATGCTACACCATCCCATAATGCTTTGTTATCCTCGTCTCAGTGTGTTGTTGCCATGGTGACGTCTATATACCAGCCGGGCCTTTGCGTGAATTGCGGTGAGTGAGCAGTCTGGCGGCATAGAGCAGAGGGTAGAGAGCCATGTACACTCTTAGAAAAAAGGGTTCCAAAAGGGTTCTGCGGCTGTCCCCATAGGAGAACCCTTTTTGGTGCCAGGAAGAACTCTTTTGGGTTGCATGTAGAACCCTTCTGTGTAGAACACAAAAGAGTTCTGCCTGAAACCACAAGGGTTCTACCTGGAATCAAAAGTAGTTCTTTAAGAGGTTCTTCTATGGGGACAGCCGAAGAACCTTTTTTGGTTCTTGATAGCACCTTTACTTGCAGTCCGGGATCTTCATGAGTGTGCAAAGCTATCATCAAGGCAAAGGGTGGCTACTTTGAAGAATCTAAAATCTAAAATCTATTTTGATTGTTTAACACTTTTTTGATTACTACATGATTCCATCGTTTTGATGTCTTCACTATTATTCTACAATGTAGAAAATAGTCAAAATAAAGAAAAAGCCTTGAATGAGTAGGTGTGTCCAACCTTTTGACTGGTACGGTATATAATTATTTTTAAAAAAATGCAGGATGTAATATCATACGAAATGGATGACATAGTACACAATTGGATGACATAGTGCACAAGAAAAAGGGACGGTTTGAGCTTGTGAGCACCACTTTCCAAACTACTGGCTGAAATGATCAAAACGTTCTGGAGAATCAGGTACTGTAGACGGCTAGGACACGAACAAAGACGGCTTTGTTCCTCTGAGAAATGTGACACCTCGCCAAGCAGGAAGTTTGTTTTTCTGTTCCAGCTCTGAAATGAGGAATCAGAAGCCACAAATGAGAGTGGCGAAGACTGGAGAAGGGGAGAAGACGGGAGAGGAAGAGGGGAAGAGGGGAAAAGGGGAGAGGTGCTGGGCTGGCACCATCCTGTCTCAGGAATGTCCCTCACACTGACATGGAGAGATGGATGGATGGATGGGTGATCATACCACCACACACACGGCACTGTACATAAGACCTGTAATGTACCTTCTGCTGCATGTGCTGTACAGTAGGCATTATGTGACTGGTTATGTACTGTACAGTAGGCATAATGTGACTGGTTATGTACTGTACAGTAAGCATAATGTGACTGCTTATGTACTGCATGCAGCCAGGCATGCATGCACTGTTTGTACATTTCAATCGAGGCATGCACAGAACACATGACTGTATGAAAGGATTGTGTTTGCCGATTATAGTGGTTATAAAGAAAACAAACATTATTACATTCATTGTCACAGATGGAGACAAGCAGAAGCCTATGTTTGCAAGTGCAGACTGAAAGTCAGGACTGAGCACTCCTTTCTCCCTGTTCATGTACTGGATGTTTATTTTGCCTGCTCTAAATGGTCTGATCTTCCCAGCAGATGTTCGTACATCTGATGCAATGGATCCGACAACTCTTGTTCCTATAACTGCTGACTACCTGCTTGGAGTCTGCCTGCCTGACGGAAGAATGAGTCTGGAAGGATTTCAACATCCCCACCCCTACACCTCATCTCATCCTCACCCCTACACCTCATCTCATCCTCACCCCTATACCTCATCTCATCCTCACCCCTATACCTCATCTCATCTCATCTCATCCCAACGCCGCATCTGATCCCCACCCCTACACCTCATCTCATCCCCACCCCTACACCTCATCTCATCCCCACCCCTACACCTCATCTCATCCCCACCCCTACACCTCATCTCATCCTCACCCCTACACCTCATCTCATCCTCACCCCTATACCTCATCTCATCTCATCTCATCCCAACGCCGCATCTGATCCCCACCCCTACACCTCATCTCATCCCCACCCCTACGCCTCCTCTCGTCCCCACCCCTACACCTCATCTCCTCCCCACCCCTACACCTCATCTCATCCCCACCCCTACGCCTCATCTCATCCCTACCCCTACACCTCATCTCATCCCCACCCCTACACCTCATCTCATCCCCACCCCTACACCTCATCTCATCCTCACCCCTACACCTCATCTCATCCTCACCCCTATACCTCATCTCATCTCATCTCATCCCAACGCCGCATCTGATCCCCACCCCTACACCTCATCTCATCCCCACCCCTACGCCTCATCTCGTCCCCACCCCTACACCTCATCTCCTCCCCACCCCTACACCTCATCTCATCCCCACCCCTACGCCTCATCTCATCCCTACCCCTACACCTTATCTCATCCCAACGCCTCATCTGATCCCCACCCCTACACCTCATCTCATCCCCACCCCTACGCCTCATCTCATCCCCACCCCTACACCTCATCTCATCTCATCCCAACGCCTCATCTGATCCCCACCCCTACACCTCATCTCCTCCCCACCCCTACACCTCATCCCAACGCCTCATCTGATCCCCACCCCTACACCTCATCTCATCCCCACCCCTACGCCTCATCTCATCCCCTCCGTTACACCTCATCTCATCCCCAACCCTACGCCTCATCTCATCTCATCCCAACGCCGTATCTGATCCCCACCCCTACACCTCATCTTCTCCCCACCCCTACACCTCATCTCATCCCAATGCCGCATCTGATCCCCACCCCTACACCTCATCTCCTCCCCACCCCTACACCTCATCTCATCCCAACGCCTCATCTGATCCCCACCCCTACACCTCATCCCATCCCCACCCCTACGCCTCATCTCATCCCCTCCCCTACACCTCATCTCATCCCCACCCCTACGCCTCATCTCATCCCCACCCCTACGCCTCATCTCATCCCCACCCCTATACCTCATCTCATCTCATCCCAACGCCGCATCTGATCCCCACCCCTACGCCTCATCTCATCCCCACCCCTATACCTCATCTCATCTCATCCCAACGCCGCATCTGATCCCCACCCCTACACCTCATCTCCTCCCCACCCCTACACCTCATCTCATCCCAACGCCTCATCTGATCCCCACCCCTACACCTCATCCCATCCCCACCCCTACGCCTCATCTCATCCCCACCCCTACGCCTCATCTCATCCCCACCCCTACGCCTCATCTCATCCCCACCCCTACGCCTCATCTCATCCCCACCCCTATACCTCATCTCATCTCATCCCAACGCCGCATCTGATCCCCACCCCTACACCTCATCTCCTCCCCACCCCTACACCTCATCTCATCCCAACGCCTCATCTGATCGCCACCCCTACACCTCATCCCATCCCCACCCCTACGCCTCATCTCATCCCCTCCCCTACACCTCATCTCATCCCCACCCCTACGCCTCATCTCATCCCCTCCCCTACACCTCATTTCATCCCCACCCCTACGCCTCATCTCATCCCCACCCCTACGCCTCATCTCATCCCCACCCCTACGCCTCATCTCATCCTCACCCCTATACCTCATCTCATCTCATCTCATCCCAACGCCGCATCTGATCCCCACCCCTACACCTCATCTCATCCCCACCCCTACGCCTCCTCTCGTCCCCACCCCTACACCTCATCTCCTCCCCACCCCTACACCTCATCTCATCCCCACCCCTACGCCTCATCTCATCCCTACCCCTACACCTCATCTCATCCCCACCCCTACACCTCATCTCATCCCCACCCCTACACCTCATCTCATCCTCACCCCTACACCTCATCTCATCCTCACCCCTATACCTCATCTCATCTCATCCCAACGCCGCATCTGATCCCCACCCCTACACCTCATCTCATCCCCACCCCTACGCCTCATCTCGTCCCCACCCCTACACCTCATCTCCTCCCCACCCCTACACCTCATCTCATCCCCACCCCTACGCCTCATCTCATCCCTACCCCTACACCTTATCTCATCCCAACGCCTCATCTGATCCCCACCCCTACACCTCATCTCATCCCCACCCCTACGCCTCATCTCATCCCCACCCCTACACCTCATCTCATCTCATCTCAACGCCTCATCTGATCCCCACCCCTACACCTCATCTCCTCCCCACCCCTACACCTCATCTCATCCCAACGCCTCATCTGATCCCCACCCCTACACCTCATCTCATCCCCACCCCTACGCCTCATCTCATCCCCTCCCCTACACCTCATCTCATCCCCAACCCTACGCCTCATCTCATCTCATCCCAACGCCGTATCTGATCCCCACCCCTACACCTCATCTTCTCCCCACCCCTACACCTCATCTCATCCCAATGCCGCATCTGATCCCCACCCCTACACCTCATCTCCTCCCCACCCCTACACCTCATCTCATCCCAACGCCTCATCTGATCCCCACCCCTACACCTCATCCCATCCCCACCCCTACGCCTCATCTCATCCCCTCCCCTACACCTCATCTCATCCCCACCCCTACGCCTCATCTCATACCCACCCCTACGCCTCATCTCATCCCCACCCCTATACCTCATCTCATCTCATCCCAACGCCGCATCTGATCCCCACCCCTACACCTCATCTCCTCCCCACCCCTACACCTCATCTCATCCCAACGCCTCATCTGATCCCCACCCCTACACCTCATCCCATCCCCACCCCTACGCCTCATCTCATCCCCTCCCCTACACCTCATCTCATCCCCACCCCTACGCCTCATCTCATCCCCACCCCTACGCCTCATCTCATCCCCACCCCTACGCCTCATCTCATCCCCACCCCTATACCTCATCTCATCTCATCCCAACGCCGCATCTGATCCCCACCCCTACACCTCATCTCCTCCCCACCCCTACACCTCATCTCATCCCAACGCCTCATCTGATCCCCACCCCTACACCTCATCCCATCCCCACCCCTACGCCTCATCTCATCCCCTCCCCTACACCTCATCTCATCCCCACCCCTACGCCTCATCTCATCCCCTCCCCTACACCTCATCTCATCCCCACCCCTACGCCTCATCTCATCCCCACCCCTACGCCTCATCTCATCCCCACCCCTACGCCTCATCCCCACCCCTACGCCTCATCTCATCCCCACCCCTACACCTCATCTCATCCCCACCCCTACGCCTCATCTCATCCCCACCCCTACACCTCATCTCATCCCCACCCCTACACCTCATCTCATCCCCACCCCTACGCCTCATCTCATCCCCTCCCCTTCACCTCATCTCATCCCCACCCCTACACCTCATCTCATCCCCTCCCCTACACCGCATCTCATCCCCACCCCTTCACCTCATCTCATCCCCACCCCTACACCTCATCTCATCCCCACCCCTACACCTCATCTCCTCCCCACCCCTACACCTCATCTCATCCCAACGCCTCATCTGATCCCCACCCCTACACCTCATCCCATCCCCACCCCTACACCTCATCTCATCCCCACCCCTACACCTCATCTCATCCCCTCCCCTACACCTCATCTCATCCCCACCCCTATGCCTCATCTCATCCCCACCCCTATACCTCATCTCATCTCATCCCAACGCCGCATCTGATCCCCACCCCTACACCTCATCTCCTCCCCACCCCTACACCTCATCTCATCCCAACGCCTCATCTGATCCCCACCCCTACACCTCATCCCATCCCCACCCCTACGCCTCATCTCATCCCCACCCCTACGCCTCATCTCATCCCCACCCCTACGCCTCATCTCATCCCCACCCCTACGCCTCATCTCATCCCCACCCCTACGCCTCATCTCATCCCTACCCCTACACCTCATCTCATCCCCATCCCCACCCCTACACCTCATCTCATCCCCACCCCTACGCCTCATCTCATCCCCACCCCTACACCTCATCTCATCCCCACCCCTACGCCTCATCTCATCCCCACCCCTACGCCTCATCTCATCCCCTCCCCTTCACCTCATCTCATCCCCACCCCTACACCTCATCTCATCCCCTCCCCTACACCGCATCTCATCCCCGCCCCTTCACCTCATCTCATCCCCACCCCTACACCTCATCTCATCCCCTCCCCTACACCTCATCTCATCCCCACCCCTACACCTCATCTCATCCCCTCCCCTACACCTCATCTCATCCCCACCCCTGCATCTCATCCCCGCCCCTACACCTCATCTCATCCCCGCCCCTATACCTCATCTCACCTCTTTTTCTTCACCTTCTGCCCCTTTCTCTCACTCTCCCTCCCTCCCTCCTTCTTCTCTCTCTCTCTCTCTCTGAAGAGGTTGAATGTCCCGGATGTGCTGGTCCCCAGCCAGCTGGCAGGGTTCGCCCAGAGGGAGTGGAGTCCTGAGCCCAGAGTGCTCTAACTGATACCAGGTGACCTACAGAACTACAGGAGCTCAGGACCGGCCCACCTGTGTCCTTCTGGGGCTCGCATTACACACAAAAACAGAAAACCTTCCCTTTGTGCTCGGCCGGCCCGCCTTTTATCTCTCTGCATGTACAAACACAAGACCTGGAGTGGGCAGCCGTTCCATTCTCTTTATGAGTCCCGCCCAAAAGAACATTGCTCAGTTTATGACAATAAGATAGGATTGAGCCAAGCAAGTTGTGAGCAAACCAACCCTCTCCTGTTAGCATTCACAAGAGACACGGTCCTTCTAATCTAACTTGCTAACGGTGTAGTGTACACATCTGAGCTGACAGAGGTCTCCCGTCCCTCGTCTCCTTACAGGCACTGATATGGCGGGCTTGTTTTAAGTTTCAAGTTTTAATGTCACATGCACAAGTACAATGAAATGCCTTTCTTGCAAGCTCTAAACCCAACAATGCAGTAATCAATAACAATGCAATACTAAAAATAACAAGGTAGAACAAAAACACACAAGATATAAAAATAAGAAAAACACGACAAAGTAAGTAGGCATACTATGTACAGGGTCAGTTCCAGGGTCAGTTCCAGTACCATATACAATGTGCGGTGACACTGTAATGGTAGGGTTCGATACTGTATGTATAGGGTTAAGGTGACTAGGCATCAGGATATAGAATAAACAGTGTAGCAGCAGGGTAAATGATGATTGTATGTGTGTGTGTGTGTGTGTGTGTGTGTGTGTGTGTGTGTGGAGTCAGTATGAATGTATGTGCATATTATGTGTCTGTGAGCAAATGAATGAATGTTTTTATCTGTGTAGTAGGACAGATGGAGTGCTGCCATCAGAGTCCATCCAACTCTACTTTGACGCTTTAAAGTGGTAGCTCGTACACTAAAACATGTTTTTGTATGTATGCATGTATATATATATATATTTCTCTTTTTTTTACCCCTTTTCTCCCCAATTTCGTGGTTCCCAATTGGTAGTTACAATCTTGTCCCCTCGCTGCAACTCCCCTACGGACTCGGGAGATGCGAAGGTCGAGAGCCGTGCGTCCTTTAAAACTCGACCCTGCCAAGCCACACTGCTTTTTGACACCCTGCTCGCTTAACCCGGAAGCCAGTCGCACCAATGTGTCGGAGGAAACACCGTCCAGCTGGTCAGCTTGCAGGTGCCCGGGACGGCCACAAGGAGTCGCTAGAGCGGCCGGCCAACCCCTCCCCTAACCCGGACGACGCTGGGCCAATTGTGCACCGCCTCATGGGTCTCCCGGTCACGGCCGTGATACAGCCTGGGATCGAACCCGGGTCTGTAGTGAAGCAGTGTCTTAGAACGCTGCGCCACTCGGGAGGCCACACACTAAAACATTTAGTCCCATTCATACTGTACATAAAGTGTCCCATAAAGTTCTGGTTCCTGTTTACCCGAGAAACACTACATCAAGCCTGATCACTGCTGTGAGAACCCTCTTATTCTGTGTTCGTCCACCCATGGCTGCAGGGCTGGCAGTGAGGCTTAAAGTATGTACATATGACTCCTCCGCTTCACTGCACTGGGTTTTTAGAGCAAAGCCAGAGCTGGGTGTATGAAGGTGATGTATAGATATGGTCCTAGGTGTGTTTGTACGTGTGTGTATGGCTACGTGGTATGCTGTGTGTGTGTGCGTGTGAGGTATCCCTGAGGCTACGTGCTTGCTGGTGAGTGTGTGTGTTGGGAGTATGTGCGAATCAGTTGGGATTGTTTAGGAGGGAAAAGAGAAGAGCAATGATAGTTAACTACTCCTTTTCCCCCCACTTTTCTTACCCATCTTCTCTCTTTCCTCATGTATCTTTATAAAATGTAAGCACACTTCTGACTGCTCTGGTTTTCCAAGTCAAAAGGACAGCGTTGCTTCATGATGTTTCCATGGTTTCTATCACCTACAGTGTCTTGCATTTCAACCTGGAATTCAAATAGATTTTTGGGGGGTTGGTATCATTTGATTTACACAACATGCCTACCACTTTAAAGATGCAAAATAATAAGAAATAAGACAAAAAAACTGGAAACTTGAGCTTGCATAACTATTCACCCCCCCCCCCCCCAAAGTCAATAGAGCCACCTTTTGCAGCAATTTCAGCTGCAAGTCTCTTGGGGTATGTCTCTATAAGCTTGACACATCTAGCCACTGAGATTTTTGCCCATTCTTCAAGGCAAAACTGCTCCTTCAAGTTGGATGGGTTCTGCTGGTGTACAGCAATATTTAAGTCATGTTTCATTTTTATTTTCTTCTTTAAGCAATGGCTTTTTTCTGGCCACTCTTTTGTAAAGGCCAACTCTGTGGTGTACGGCTTAAAGTGGTCCTATGGACAGATACTCACATTTTTGCTGTGGAGCTTTTCAGCTCCTTCAGGGTTATCTTTGGTCTCTTTGTTGCCTCTCTGATTAATGCGCTCCTTGCCTGGTCAGTGAGTTTTGGTGGGCGGCCCTCTCTTGGCAGGTTTGTTGTGGTGCCATATTCTTTCAATTTTATAATAATGGATTTAATGGTGCTGGGATGTTCAAAGTTTCAGATATATTTTTATAACCCAACCCTGATCTGTTCTTCTTCACAACTTTGTCCCTGACCTGTTGGGAGAGCTCCTTGGTCTTCATGGTGCTGCTTGCTTGGTGGTGTTGCAGAGTCTGTGGCCTTTCAGAACAGGTGTATATATACTGAGATCATGTGACAGATCATGTGACACTAATTATGTGACTTCTGAAGGTAATTGGTTGCACCAGATCTAATTTAGGGGCTTCATAGCAAATGGGGTGAATACATACGCACACACCACTTTTGCATTTGTTATTATTACATTTTATTATTAAGTAATTTTTTTGATTTCACTTCACCAATTTGGACTATTTTGTGTATGTCCATTACATGAAATCTAAATAAAAATCTATTTAAATTACAGGTTGTAATGCAACAAAATAGGAAAAACGCCATGAGGGACGACTACTTTTGCAAGGCACTGTACATTGGCATCATTTTCATTGAAATGGGGCTATGCAACTAGGATACTAATCCAAGATGGCATAGCTGTCAGACGTCTTTGTCCTGTCATGTCCCTTGTATATATCTTTTTACATTTTTTTCTTCGCATATCTTTTTAAAATATTTTCCTAAACCTCAACTTCAAAATTCTCTCCTGCAACCCGCCTCACCCAATGTGGCGTGAATCTGTTTAATTTTTCAAAAGTATTTCTATTTACTATGGATCTGGAATCCCTCAACTGAAGCTAGCCAGCTAACTACCTACCAGCTATCAGTCAGCAAACCATTGCTAGTGGTCATCAGCTAACCTTTAGCTCGGAAAGCTCTCGCCAGTTTGAACAACGTGACTCAAACCAGAATATATATTTTTTTTCTCCATATCCCCGGCTTCCCACTGCAAACTCTGAACATTTTCATCTGGATCTTCGCAACTAGCTAACCGCAATCCCGGGTGACTACTCCTGGCTAGAGTTTCCATCCCGGAGCAAGCACCAATTAGCCTGAAGCTAGCCCGGCCAGGGCTCCTGTGATACCACCGAAACCCACTCCTGGGCAACAATATCTGGACCCCTTCGACTGCCAGTACGGGGCACGGAACCCCGCTGATCCTCTACGACTGGAATACCGACATAATCTGCTTGAGGATTCCAACAGGCCCCTCAGGCGCGACGTCCGCTGATGCCCCATTCTGCTAACCGCGACCTGCTAGCTACCTAGAGCTACTTGGAACCCAACTAATTCCATGACTGGTCTACCACCATCGTATCGACGCCACCGCACGAAGAGGCAAAAACAGACTTACCCCATTGCGACGTCCCCCAAAGGCTAACTACTAGCTTACCTGCCCCAGTCTGCTAACTGCTAGCTTGCATGCCCTGGTCTGCTAACTGCTAGCCCCGGTCTGCTAACTGCTTGCTTGCTAACCCGGTCTGCTAACTGCTAGCTTGCCAGCCCCGGTCTGCTAACTGCTAGCTTGTTTAGCCCCGGCCTACTAACTGTTAGCTTGTTAGCAACGGCATGCTAACTGTCTGAACCGCCGTGTCCCCAGTCAGCCCAACCACTCACTGGACCCATATGTTCACTTGGCTACGCATGCCTCTCTAATGTCAATATGCCTCGTCCAGTACTGTCCTGGTTAGTGATTACTGTCTTATTTCACTGTAGAGCCTCTAGCCCTGCTCAATATGCCTTAACCAACCATGTTGTTCCACCTCCTACATATGCGATGACATCACCTGGTTTAAACGTCTCTAGAGACTATATCTCTCTCATCATTACTCAATGCCTAGGTTTACCTCCAATGTACTCACATCCTACCTTACCTATGTCTGTACACTATGCCTTGAATCTATGCTATTGTGCCCAGAAACCTGCTCCTTTTACTCTCTGTTCCGAACGTGCTAGACGGCCAGTTCGGTTAGCCTTTAGCCGTACCCTTATCCTACTTCTCCTCTGGTGATGTAGAGGTTAACCTTTTGAGGATAGGGGGCAGTATTGAGAATTTTGGAAAAAATATGTTCCCATTTTTAACTGCCTCCTACACCAACTCAGAAGCTAGAATATGCATATTATTGTTCAGGTTTGGATAGAAAACACTCTGAATTTTCTAAAACTGTTTGAATGGTGTCTGTGAGTATAACAGAACTCCTATGGCAGGCAAAAACCTGACAAGGTTTCAAGCAGGAAGTACCCTGTCTGACAAGGAGTCGTGCGTCTTGCATCTTTTTATTGAAAAGTAAGGATCTTAGCTGTAACGTGACAATTCCCAGGGCTCCAATAGGCTCTCAGAGCCCGGGAAATAACTGAAGGTTTACGAGGGAGCCTCAGGCTGAAACACATTATCACCTTTTGTAAGTGGCTGCTCAGAGGACCTTTGAATGAGGCGCGTGCACGAGTCGCTCCTGAGGAGAAATTTTATTCGGCTGTTTAGGCTCAATGCATACTCCCGGTCGGAATATTATCACTTATCTACGAGTTAAATGGCATAAAAATTGGTTTTAAACAGCGGTTGACATGCTTCGAAGTACGGTAATGGAATATTTAGACATTTTTGTCACGCCAATGCGCCATGCGCGACACCGTGAAGAAGCATTCTGATAGTGTCTAGAACTCACGAACAAAACGTCGCTGTTTGGATATAACGATGGATTATTTGGGACCAAACCTACATTTGTTATTGAAGTAGAAGTCCTGGCAGTGTATTCTGACGAAGAACAAGCAAGGTAAGAACATTTTTCTTATAGGAAATGTGATTTTGGTGAAGGCTAAACTTGCCGGGTATCTAAATAGCTAGCCCTGTGATGCCGGGCTATGTACTTAGATTATTGCAAAATGTGCTTCATCCGAAAAGCTATTTTAAAATCGGACATATCGAGTGCATAGAGGAGTAATGTATCTATAATTCTTAAAATAATTGTTATGCTTTTTGTGAACGTTTATCGTGAGTAATTTAGCAAACTGTTAGTAAATTCCCCAGAAGTTTGCGGGGGTTATGCTTTTTCTGAACGTCACATGCTAATGTAAAAAGCTGGTTTTTGATATAAATATGAACTTGATTGAACAGACATGCATGTATTGTATAACACAATGTCCTAGGTGTGTCATCTGATGAAGATCATAAAAGGTTAGTGCTGCATTTAGCTGTGGTTTGGGTTTATGTGACATGATATGCTAGCTTGAAAAATGGGTGTCTGATTTTTTCTGGCTGGGCACTCTGCTGACATAATCTAATGTTTTGCT
The DNA here is from genome assembly GCF_901001165.1 of Salmo trutta. NCBI lineage: Eukaryota > Metazoa > Chordata > Actinopteri > Salmoniformes > Salmonidae > Salmo > Salmo trutta. Next base: position 55,747,527 of record NC_042958.1, read on the forward strand.
TTCGTTGTAAAGCCTTTTTGAAATCGGACAGTGGGGTTAGATTAACGAGATTCTTGTCTTTAAATAGCTGTAAAATAGTCATATGTTTGAGAAATTGAAGTAATAGTATTTCTAACGATTCAAAAATCGCGCCACTGGATTTCAGTGGCTGTTACGTAGGTGGGACGAGTTCGTCCCACATGCCCCAGAGAGGTTAATCCAGGTCGTGCAGTGCCTAGCTCCACTCCCACTCCCCAGGTGCTGTCATTTGTTAACTTCTGTAACCGTAAAAGCCTTGGTTTCATGCATGTTAACATTAAGAAACCTAATCCCTAAGTTTGTTTTATTCACTGCTTTAGCACACTCTGCCAACCCGGATATCTTAGCTGTGTCTGAATCCTGGCTTAGGAAAACCACCAAAAACCCTGAAATCTCCATCGCTAACTATAACATTTTCCGCCAAGATAGAACTGCCAAAGGGGGCGGTGTTGCAATCTACTGCAAAGATAGCCTGCAGAGTTCTGTATTACTATCCAAGTCTGTACCCAAACAATTCGAGCTTCTACTTCTAAAAATGCACCTTTCCAGAAACAAGTCTCTCACTGTTGCCGCTTGCTATAGACCTCCCTCTGCCCCCAGCTGTGCCCTCGATACCATATGTGAATTGATTGCCCCATATCTATCTTCAGAGCTCGTGCTACTAGGTGACCTAAACTGGGACATACTTAACACCCCGGCCATCCTACAATCTAAGCTTGATGCCTTCAATCTCACACAAATTATCAGTGAACCTACCAGGTACAACCCCAAATCCAAAAACACGGGCACCCTCATAGATGTCATCCTAACTAACTCGCCCTCCAAATGCACCTATGCTGTTTTCAATCAAGATCTCAGCGATCACTGCCTCATTGCCTGCATCCGTAATGGGTCTGCTACCAAACGACCACCCCTCATCACTGTCAAACGCTCCCTAAAACACTTCTGCGAGCAGGCCTTTCTAATCAACCTGGCCGGGGTATCCTGGAATGACATTGACCTCATCCCGTCAGTAGATGATGCCTGGCTATTCTTTAAAAGTGCCTTCCTCACCATCTTAAATAAGCATGCCCCATTCAAAAAAATGTAGAACTAGGAATAACTATAGTCCTTGGTTCACTTCAGACCTGTCTGCCCTTGACCAGCACAAAAACATCCTGTGGCGTACGGCATTAGCATCGAATAGCCCCCGTGATATGCAACTTTTCAGCGAAGTTAGGAACAAATATACACAGGCAGTTAGGAAAGCTAAGGCTAGCTTTTTCAAAGAGAAATGTGCATCCTGTAGTACTAACTCAAAAAAGGTCTTGGACACTGTAAAGTCCATGGAGAATAAGAGCGCCTCCTCCCAGCTGCCCACTGCTCTGAGGCTAGGAAACACTGTTACCACCGATAAATCCACTATAATTGAGAATTTCAATAAGCATTTCTCTACGGCTGGCTATGCTTTCCACCTGGCTAACCCTACCCCGGTCAACTGCCCGGCACCCTCCACAGCAACCCGCCAAAGCCCCCACCATTTCTCCTTCACCCAAATCCAGATAGCTGATGTTCTGAAAGAGCTGCAAAATCTGGACCCCTACAAATCAGCTGGGCTAGACAATCTGGACCCTCTCTTTCTAAAATTATCTGCCGAAATTGTTGCAACCCCTATTACTAGCCTGTTCAACCTCTCATTCGTATCGTCTGAGATTCCCAAAGATTGGAAAGCTGCCGTGGTCATCCCCCTCTTCAAAGGGGGTGACACTCTAGACCCAAACTGCTACAGACCTATATCTATCCTACCCTGTCTTTCTAAGGTCTTCGAAAGCCAAGTTAACAAACAGATTACCGACCATTTCGAATCCCACCGTACCTTACCCGCTATGCAATCTGGTTTCCGAGCTGGTCATGGGTGTACATCAACCACGCTCAAGGTCCTAAACGACATCATAACCGCCATCGATAAGAGACATTACTGTGCAGCCGTATTCATCAACCTGGCCAAGGCTTTCGACTCTGTCAATCACCACATTCTTATTGGCAGACTCGACAGCCTTGGTTTCTCAAATGATTGCCTCGCCTGGTTTATGAACTACTTCTCTGATAGAGTTCAGTGTGTCAAATCGGAGGGCCTGTTGTCCGGACCTCTGACAGTATTTATGGGGGTGCCACAGGGTTCAATTCTCGGGCCGACTCTCTTCTCTGTATACATCAATGATGTTGCTCTTGCTGCTGGTGATTCTCTGATCCACCTCTATGGAGACGACACCATTCTGTATACCTCTGGCCCCTCTTTGGACACTGTGTTAACCTGTTAGGGCTAGGGGGCAGTATTTACACGGCCGGATAAAAAACGTACCCGATTTAATCTGGTTACTACTCCTGCCCAGTAACTAGAATATGCATATGGCTTTGGATAGAAAACACCCTAAAGTTTCTAAAACTGTTTGAATGGTGTCTGTGAGTATAACAGAACTCATATGGCAGGCAAAAACCTGAGAAGATTTCATGCAGGAAGTGGCCTGTCTGACAAGGAGTCGTTCTTCTTGTCTCTGTTTATTGAAGAGTGGGGATCTTAGCTGTAACGTGACACTTCCTACGGCTTCCATAGGCTCTCAGAGCCCGGGAAAAAGGTGAACGATGACGAGGCAGCCTCTGGCTGAAACACATAATTGCCTTTGCCAAGTGGCCGATAAGAGGACAAAGGAATTAGGCTCGTGCCCAAGTCGACCCCGTGCTGTATTTTCTTTCGGCTGTTTACCTAATTGCAGATTCCCGGTCGGAATATTATCGCTTTTTTACGAGAAAAATGGCATAAAAATTGATTTTAAACAGCGGTTGACATGCTTCGAAGTACGGTAATGAAATATTTAGAAATCTTTTGTCACGAAATGCGCCGTGCGCGTGACCGTTATTTACCATTGGGATAGTGTCTTGAACGCACGAACAAAACGCAGCTGATGGAACATAACTATGGATTATTTTGGACCAAACCTACATTTGTTATTGAAGTAGAAGTCCTGGGAGTGCATTCTGACGAAGAACAGGAAAGGTAATCAAACTTTTCTAATAGTAAATGTGATTTTGGTGAGTGCTAAACTTGGTGGGTGTCTAAATAGCTAGCCCTGTGATGCCGGGCTATCTACTTAGAATATTGCAAAATGTGCTTTCACCGAAAAGCTATTTTAAAATTGGACATATCGAGTGCATAGAGGAGTTCTGTATCTATAATTCTTAAAATAATTGTTATGCTTTTTGTGAACGTTTATTGTGAGTAATTTAGTAAATTGTTAGTAAATTCATCGGAAGTTTGCGGGGGGTATGCTAGTTCTGAACGTCACATGCTAATGTAAAAAGCTGGTTTTTGATATAAATATGAACTTGATTGAACAAAACATGCATGTATTGTATAACATAATGTCCTAGGTGTGTCATCTGATGAAGATCATCAAAGGTTAGTGCTGCATTTAGCTGTCTTCTGGGTTTTTGTGACATTATATGCTAGCTTGAAAAATGGGTGTCTGATTATTTCTGGCTAGGTACTCTGCTGACATAATCTAATGTTTTGCTTTCGTTGTAAAGCCTTTTTGAAATCGGACAGTGTGGTTAGATTAACGAGAGTCTCGTCTTTAAAATGGTGTAAAATAGTCATATGTTTGAGAAATTGAAGTAATAGCATTTCTAAGGTATTTGAAAATCGCGCCACAGGATTCAACTGGCTGTTACGTAGGTGGGACGATTTGGTGCCACCTGCCCTAGAGAGGTTAACTAACCTCCAGAGGAGCTTCAATGCCATACAACTCTCCTTCCGTGGCCTCCAACTGCTCTTAAACGCAAGTAAAACTAAATGCATGCTATTCAATCGATCACTGCCCGCACCTGCTTGCCCGTCCAGCATCACTACTCTGGACGGCTCTGACTTAGAATACGTGGACAACTACAAATACCTAGGTGTCTGGTTAGACTGTAAACTCTCCTTCCAGACTCACATTAAGCATCTCCAATCCAAAATTAAATCTAGAATCGGCTTCCTATATCGCAACAAAGCATCCTTCACTCATGCTGCCAAACATACCCTCGTAAAACTGACTATCCTACCGATCCTCGACTTCGGTGATGTCATCTATAAAATAGCCTCAAACACTCTATTGAACAAACTGGATGCAGTCTACCACAGTGCCATCGGTTTTGTCACCAAAGCCCCATACACTACCCACCATTGCGACCTGTACTCTCTCGTTGGTTGGCCCTCGATTCATACTCGTCGCCAAACCCACTGGCTACAAGTTATCTACAAGTCCCTGCTTGGTAAAGTCCCCCCTTATCTCAGCTCACTGGTCACCATAGCAGCACTCACCTGTAGCACGCGCTCCAGCAGGTATATCTCACTGATCACCCCCAAAGCCAATTCCTCCTTTGGTCGTCTTTCCTTCCAGTTCTCTGCTGCCAATGACTGGAACGAACTGCAAAAATCTCTGAAGCAAAAATCTCACTAGCTTTAAGCACCAGCTGTCAGAGCAGCTCACAGATCACTGCACCTGTACATAGCCCATCTGTAAACAGCCCATCTATCTACCTACCTCATCCCCATACTGTATTTATTTATTTATCTTGCTCCTTTGCACCCCTGTATCCCTACTTGCACATTCATCTTCTGCACATCGACCATTCCAATGTTTAATTGCTATATTGTAATTACTTCGCCACCATGGCCTATTTTTTGCCTTATCTCCCTTATCTTACCTCATTTGCACTCTCTGTATATAGACTTTTTAATTTTTCTTTTGTTCTACTGTATTATTGACTGTTTTGTTTATTCCATGTGTAACTTTGTGTTGTTGTATGTGTCGAATTGCTATGCTTTATCTTGGCCAGGTCGCAGTTGCAAATGAGAACTTGTTCTCAACTAGCCTACCTGGTTAAATAAAGGTGAAATAAATAAAAATAAAATAAAAGGTTTGACTGCTGTCTCCTCTCCGGTGCCTCTAAGATTAGCCTAGGTCATTCTAGAAGGATACAATCTGATGACTCACACAGAGGGTTTGCAGTGATTATGATGTGATTACTCGCTCAGATATCATAGATGCAATGCTTGTTCAAACATGCCATAAGCCTACCCCAAATGCTCTTGGGAAATGTGGCTTCTGTATTCAGAAGACTGTATAAACAATTTCTCTGTGTGTGTGTGTACTTTTGGACATCCTGAACTACAATGAGATGTCTTTTTGTATGATTTGAGGAAAGGTGATTTGTAAGCCATAATAGTCATCCCAGATTTGAACTGTCCAAATGATGACTAATAACCAAAGGACCTTAATAGATATCATCATCACCAACATGAACTTGATAGGCCCTACATAAACTGTCAATTACGAACAAACCGTGTGTGATTGCCATTGTTTATTGAATTTTCATAATCTTCTTTCACATTGTAATCCTGGTTGACAGCTCTTTGCATTTCCCAACACTGTTTATTCAAGCGGAGTGATTTATCGCTCTGCAAAAACCTGTTTGTCTCCTCCGGCCCACTGTAGCTCCTCCTCCTTCTACCAATGACTACTCTTCAGCAATCGCACTCCTGGGTTGAACGACCGAGCCAAATGATGTCATCTGATTATAAAAGGAGAAATTTGTGGTTGTTTTCTTTTCCTGTACCGGTAGTAGTTTCTTTTATTGTTTTTAGTCTGAAGAGCCCACTTGGAGCCAAAACGTCTCGTCTGGCCCTTATCGATGACATCATAGTTTAAGTGTTTATTGGTTGATAAGTGCAGCCGTGTGGGAGGTTAAAGGCGAGCAGTCGGAGTCAGGACCAAGTTAAACTAGGTGGTGTAGCTGTCCTAATAATTGGCTACACTTTTCCATTATTATTTTGAACAGAAATCTGTCCAAAGTGATCTGGAAGACTCCCTGTGGAGAATGTAGGTGAATGAAAGCAGCTGAGAAGTAGGTTTATGGACCACACACACACACACACACACACACACACACACACACACACACACACACACACACACAGACCAAAATCTGGGGCCTAACTGGTGCAAAGTACACTGTATATTCATGCACCTTTAATACATGGGGAGAAATCTGGTTAATTTAAGTGGATTATTCTCCACCAGAGTTCCTTGTTAAAACAGGCCTGGGAAGGAGCAGCAGGGGGAATAACATTGAGGTTGGGCGTTTGGCAGCACTACCACAGACACTGCACTGAAATGTTACCACATGTGCCATTTGTCCACCATGACGCCACTATAACGCAAAGACAACAATCATGCCTACAACAATCAAGGGTGTTGTCTGGTGACAATATCAAACCTAGATAGACAGAGACCTAGATCTAAACCAGATAGCCTGACATGTGCTCAAGAGGGTGCTTCATGAACAACAAATAATCCCAGATAAGGATCCGTCGGTGATGTAGTCTACCTCGTTACAGTGCCAGAGGGCCTGAGTCAGGGTGTTGAGTGAGACAGTGAGTACTGTACGTCTCTTAGAATGAGCTCAGGTCAAGTTAGACAGACAGATGAACCTGATGAGGGAGGGAGAGAGAGAGAGATGAAGAAACCTCTGTTTGTTACGTAGTTACCTAACAGGCTGTGACAGGTCAACCTCAACAGGCTACGTGAGTCACTCACAACTCAAATGGCAGGTATAACCTGTTGTAGCTGCTGTGGGGATAGGGTATGGTTGTACTCTGTTATACAGTAAAGTACACTAACCTTTAATTCAATGGGGATAGATACTAGGAGCTTTGATAAATGGACCAATAATGGGCACACACAACATTCACACACTAATACAACATAAACACACACACACCCTTTGGCTATGCGTAATCCCCTGGACTGTGGCTATAAGCCCTGCTGACTCCAGGTGCAAGTCATGAGCTGGAAGTTGGGGAGGTGGAGGAGGAGGAGGAGGTGGAGGAGGAGGTGGTGGTGGAGGACGAGGTGGAGGAAGAGGAGGATGAGGAGGTGGTGGGGCAGGAGGAGGTGGTGGAGAAGGAGGTGTAAGGGGAGGGGAAGGTGGAGAGGTGGTGGTGAAGGAGGAGGTGAAGGAAGAAGAGGAGGTGAAGGAGGAAGAGGACGAGGTGGTGGTAGGTAGGCAGGCTGTGGCAGCCACCCTGCCATGCCCAAACTGAGTGAGAAGCAGCCTGCGGTTCATAGACCTCCCTCATAATCTCCTCTCTCTCTTTCAGAAACACATGGGGTCCTACTGACACTATATGAAGCTAGAATTTTTATTTAACCTTTATTTAAGCAGGTTACTCTCTTTGAGCTAAAATCTTTTTTTCAAGAGAGACCTGGATTGCTATATATTTCTATAGAGTATACTACTCCACTCTCAGGACTGAAACTACCCTGTGTAGGATGGCTCAGGTCCTCATCCAGGCACTTGTCCTCTCCCGTCTGGACTACTGCAACTCTGTTGGCTGGGCTCCCCGCTTGTGCCATCAAACCCCTGCAACTTACTCAGAATGCTGCAGCCCGCATGGTTCTCAATCCCCCCCCCAAAAAATATATATAATATATACACATAATAAAAAAAGAACACTCAACCAGCACTTGCACTTGACCCCATCCCCCCTCCCCCATAACTCTGACTCTACAGCTACGTTATTTAAATGTACTTTCTATGCCTGTGATATGTGGTTGTCCCAGCGACAGAAGGTATTTTAAGATAAATGCACTGTAAGTCCCTCTGGATAAGAGCATCTACTAAATGACTCAAATGTAAATGTAAAAATGTCCTAGACCTTTACACATGGCCCTCAGAGAGTCCTCCCATACGGCTGGATGAAAAATAGAGGATGGGAAACAGGGTTCGAGGAGCCTTGAGGATGGCCCCATCACTCTTCCCCACAGCTGGACGACCCCTGAGTCTGCCTTTGGTGAAAGGTCATCCTCCTTGGGTCACCTGTGACATTAGCGCTCCTCCTGGCCCACACACAGGGGGTCTCGGTGAGCCCTGACCCCCAGAATAAACCTCTGACCCTTATCCATGCTGAATCATTTACCTGACACATCTTTGTTTACAAGAGCTAAGAGAAATAGTTGTCTTTCCTGTTCAGGAGGCGAAAAATAGACATTTACTGGTTGCTCCTTGTAATTACTTGGAAAATGCTTTCGTCATACTTTTTTTTGGGCAATTCCCCGGCGGAATTGATGGGGTGTAAAATACAAACAGTCTTTCCTCACTCATTCGTATTTGTGTGTCGTCAAATTTTCAACACGATTAACATTTTGTGAAAGGAAAGGTGTAAGCCCATTGTCAACTTCGACCCATTCCCACATGCATCCATTCATGACATTAGTGGAACTGGTCCAAAAAGCCCACATTCTGTTTTTATAAATGATAAGGAGTCTTCACAGTAGGCCTAAACATACTTATTTTTAATTGAGAAAAAATAGAGGGAGGATACAGAAAAAGAAATAAAGAACTAGCGTTGTACCCCATTCCAGTTCTGCATTGTTGTCTCTAGTACTGGCATATTTTATAATTACCTGTCTGGCTTAAGACACAGCAGGGCTATCCATTTCATCTGCCTATGTAAAGATAATACAATCCTGATAACATTGGGACCAGGAGGGAGAAGAAGGACACAACAGAGAACTGGTTGTCTGCTTGAAAGGAGAGGATCTAAGATACTCTTGTTTTTAATATTATTATGATTGAACTTTTCTCTTTATCTCCCATTTCTAATAAGCAGCTCGGAGCTCGAGTTACAAGCTGGAGAGCCGGTCCAGGGATATTTGGGGTCCTGCCGATAACGATCGGGGAATGCATCAGCATTCCAGGATGCATTTCAAACCATTCCTATTGGCTGGATAAAGCCTCTTTTTTTAAAGGAATTATAGAAAAATCCCTGTCTTAATTTCTTCATTATTTCAATCAGGGCCTCTGCGACAGAGAGGAAAGAAGAGAAGAAAAAAACAGAAAACACGAGGACATGAGTAAGCTTTTCACTGTTAGTGTATACTTGTCGTTTACGAAGCATGTGACAAATAAAATGAGGCCCTTCCCTTCCTGTCTCTGTGACTGTTAGAACCCATGATGCGCTTGTCTGTTGTGTTTGTCTGATGTTCTGTGTTCTTTCTCTTTTGTTTCGTTCCGGAATGTTGCGCGTCATTCCGCTTCCACATTGGCTTGAGGGGAAAAACACCCCGGAGCATGCAAGCAGAACGGATGGGTTTATTGGTTTTAACCAGGAGTCAATCACACCGAGTAACATGAGCCCAGACAAGGCGCGGAGGCTAGATTGCGAGGACACTAAACGCTGGAAAATGAGGGAGGGGAAACACCATCTCCCTACTCACAAACGTCTGATAATCCAGCACATGTGCTGTCTACTAAAGGGATACTTAGGCTTTTAAGCTTCTTTGTCATTCCCATCCGAGCTTACAAAGTTTGGACAGGAACATCAAGTCATGTTCAATTTAGTCTGCTGATCCCGAACGAGCCATTGTGGGGATGGGAGAACGGCAGTGCTGGGAACTAGTTGTCAGATTAGACAAGTGGAATAAGACACACACTCAAAACGAATGATGCGGCTTAACTATTCATTTGCCGTTTTAATTCGGGGCATAATGATTGGACTCCGTTCTGTATGTGACCAACGTTCTAGAAAGGAAAGCTCACAAAGCAAGTGATTCTTTTTAGTTTTGCCTGGTCAGCTTTCAGATGTAGATGCATTTGAAAGAGCAAACAAGTCATAAACACATGATAAACCTATCCGTAATAAACCTATTAAATGTTAAGTTTGACACTTCAGAGGATATTGTACTACGACCTTTGATAATTCTTTCAACGTGCACACCTTTCTCTCTGCATTAGCACATCACGTCACCATGGAAAAATCCCAAGAATGCAAGCAGGTGCAAACAAATGAAGACCAGTGCAACACATTGTTTAATCGCAGTTGCCCTCTGACTATTTGTCTTCCTGTTTCCAATGGCAAGCCACCCTGGATAATGAACCTAGCAAATAGTGATAAGCCTGGGCCAAAGACAATAACAACACCTAACCAATCAAACACAGAGATTATCCCTACCCATGACCCCGCAGGCAAATGTGACCTCTGTTTCCTTGGCACTGATAAGGTGGGAGAGCTGTGGGATAATAACAACTACTTCTCTCTCTTTCTCTTCCCTCCTCTCTCTTTCTCGCTCTCCCAGTCTCTTTTTCCCAGTGACAGTAAAGTGAAGTGGAGTCTAATGTATGACTGCGTGGTGAGGACACTGATACGGACACCAGTATCATGATAGGCAAACAAACTGTTTTACCTATGATTATCTAGCCTGTCGCTCACTGACTTCTAAACATAAGAGATGGCTATAATATAAGTTATTATTATGATGATTATTCCTTGACTACGATAATACCCACTGTAGTAGTAGGCTACTTCAGCACAACGTTGTCTCAGGGCAGTTCGTATTATTCTGTACGTAAATCAGTGACACTCCATTTAGTATGATATGTTACGTTACGTTACATTATGAATGGAATAGCGGTCGCACAATATCATACGAATTAGAGGACGTACACACTGAACAAAAATATAAACGCAACATACAACAATTTCAACGATTTTACTGAGTTACAGGAAATAAGGAAATCAGTCAATTGAAATAAATTCATTAGGCCCTAATCGGATGTGTTTCATATGACTGGGAATACAGATATGCATCTGTTAGTCACAGACACCTTAAAAAAAAGGTAGGGGCGTGGATCAGAAAAACAGTCAGTATCTGGTGTGACCACCATTTGCCTCATGCAGCGCGACACATCTCCTTCACATAGAGTTGTTCAGGCTGTTGATTGTGGCCTGTGGAATGTTATCCCACTCATCTTCAATGGCTGTACGAAGTTGCTGGATAATGATCATAGCAGGTTAGGTGAATTGACATAGCAGGTAAGGTGAATTGACATAGCAGGTAAGGTGAATTGACATAGCAGGTTAGGTGAATTGACATAGCAGGTTAGGTGAATTGACATAGCAGGTTAGGTGAATTGACATAGCAGGTTAGGTGAATTGACATGGCAGGTTAGGTGAATTGACATAGCAGGTAAGGTGAATTGACATAGCAGGTAAGGTGAATTGACATAGCAGGTTAGGTGAATTGACATAGCAGGTTAGGTGAATTGACATAGCAGGTTAGGTGAATTGACATGGCAGGTTAGGTGAATTGACATAGCAGGTTAGGTGAATTGACATGGCAGGTAAGGTGAATTGACATGGCAGGTAAGGTGAATTGACATAGCAGGTAAGGTGAATTGACATAGCAGGTAAGGTGAATTGACATAGCAGGTAAGGTGAATTGACATAGCAGGTAAGGTGAATTGACATAGCAGGTTAGGTGAATTGAAATGGCAGGTTAGGTGAATTGACATAGCAGGTTAGGTGAATTGACATAGCAGGTTAGGTGAATTGACATAGCAGGTTAGGTGAATTGACATGGCAGGTTAGGTGAATTGACATAGCAGGTTAGGTGAATTGAAATAGCAGGTTAGGTGAATTGACATAGCAGGTTAGGTGAATTGACATGGCAGGTTAGGTGAATTGACATAGCAGGTTAGGTGAATTGACATGGCAGGTTAGGTGAATTGACATAGCAGGTTAGGTGAATTGACATAGCAGGTTAGGTGAATTGACATAGCAGGTTAGGTGAATTGACATAGCAGGTTAGGTGAATTGACATGGCAGGTTAGGTGAATTGACATGGCAGGTTAGGTGAATTGACATGGCAGGTTAGGTAAATTGACATGGCAGATTAGGTGAATTGACATGGCAGATTAGGTGAATTGACATGGCAGGTTAGGTGAACTGACATGGCAGGTTAGGTGAATTGGGTGAAGTTTAGAATAAGGGTTAAGGCAAGGTTAGCTAAAATGCTATAATTGTCCCCCGATGCAACACGCAACCTTTGGATTGCTATACAGTCGAAGATTGCTCCCACGCATATTCCCTGACCAACCTCCCTATTTTAATCTCTGTCTAAAGTAACTAGACCATTAGTAGGTATCATACGTCTTGGAGGTGCTCAGAAATACGTAAAGTATGTTTCGTATAGCTCTGAGACCAGGCTATTCAGCAAGACTTATCTGATACTCGATCCTCAGTCCCTCACCATTGAACGTTGTCAACACATATCACGGGACCAGCTGGCGTAACCAAGGGAGACAGAGCTTAAAACCCTGTAGACATCTGAATCCTCCTCATCTTCAGCCTTCACCAGCTAAAGGTCAAGCCACTAAACACTGTGCGTTGAGTCATCGTAAAATGGAGAGTTCTAGTTTTCTTTTTCTTCTTCCCTAAATGAAGAACAAACTGAAGGGAAAAAAAACAGAAGAATTAAAGAGGGCATTTGTCATCATTTCCCCCTGCCGGCGGCACTGGACAGAATGAGAAAGTCTGGCGGTAGCTCTGGACGTGCCGGTGCATCTTAAGCACGGCTGTGGTGTCGCTGTGGCTCACTCTTATGCACTGGTCTGGGGATAGATCAAGTGAGGTGGTGCCCTGTGGACGTAATGGATGGGGGCCATGAGGCAGGATATCTGGCCAGTGTAGAGGGACCTGTGTGCTGGACTGACTGGGCTCTGGGCTCTTCCCTGAGCTATTCATTACCAAGAGACAGTTACACACCCTGCTAAATGAGGCCTGACCACCAGTCTGAGGTGAATGTGTGTGTGTGTGTGTGTCTCTGTGTGTGTCTATGTGCATGCGTGCCTCGGTGCTTGTTTATGTGTGGGTGCGTCATCTCAGTGTACTGTATGTTCACTGTGAGAGTGCTATGTCCTCCGACTCGTTAAAGTCTACAGCGCGTACCAACCCCAAAACCACTTGACACAAACAGCGACTATTGATGTGAAGAAATCGCAATTGAGCTCATTACATTTTCCACAATGACAACGTTGTTTGTGTGACACTGTAATTAGAATACGTGTGCATGGCTCGTTTTTATTTGGAAATGTCTCTGGGTATTCTCTCACGTCAGGTCCTGGGTACGCTGCTGTGAGTATGATTTCCAGAAATGGCAATAATTTGGTCATAACTGACAGAAAACAGGATTGTTGAGGACACGGTGGTTACATTATTCTATAAAAAAAAAACGATTTGGAAACGAACACAGATTAAAGTTAGAGTGTTATGGGGTCAGCACGTATTGCTTCTGCAGCATTTCTCTGTGTGTGGCTGGTATTAATAAGTCAATTGGCCATGGGTTAAAACGGAACATTCCCAGAGAATGTTTCCCAAAAGAATGATTAAACAGATAGGCATATTACTTCCAAAGGCAGACCTACCATTACTACACAGCTTTAAGCTCAATATAATGAAATAGAGGACAATGTTATTTTCTCTCCTTCTATCCCCTCTCCCTTTTCTATTCCATCCTTCTTAGTAGTTCTACACCTCTATATTCTCTCTCCTCCCTCTATCTCTCCCTCTGTCTCTTCCCTCTACAGTGCCTTGCAAAAGTATTCATCCCCCTAGGCGTTTTTTCTATTTTGTTGCATTACAACCTGTAATTTAAATAGATTTTTATTTGGATTTCATGTAATGGACATACACACATAGTCTAAATTGGTGAAGTGAAATTTTAAAAAATTACTTTAATAAATAAATGATCTCAGTATATACAGATGAAGTCGGAAGTTTACACTTAGGTTGGAGTCATTAAAACTCGTTTTTCAAACACTCCACAAATTTCTTGTTAACAAACTATAGTTTTGGTAAGTCAGTTAGGACATCTACGTTGTGTATGACACAAGTCATTTTCCAACAATTGTTTACAGAGATTATTTCACATATAATTCACTGTATCACAACTCCAGGGGCCAGAAGTTTACAAGTTGACTGTGCCTTTAAACAGCTTGGATAATTCCAGAAAATGATGTCATGGCTTTAGAAGCTTCTGATAGGCTAATTGACATCATTTGAGTCAATTGGAGGTGTACCTGTGAATGTATTTCAGGCCTAACTTCCAACTCAGTGCCTCTTTGCTTGACATCATGAGAAAATCAAAAGAAATCAGCCAAGACCACAGAAAAAAAATTGTAGCCCTCCACAAGTCTGGTTCATTCTTGGAAGAAATTTCCAAACGCCTGAAGGTACCACGTTCATCTGTACAAACAATAGTACAAACAATAGTAAGTATAAACACCACGGACTACGCAGCCATCATACCGCTCAGGAAGGAGACACGTTCTGTCTCCTAGAGATGAACGTACTTTGGTGCGAAAAGTGCAAATCAATCCCAGAACAACAGCAAAAGACCTTGTGAAGATGCTGGAGGAAAAAGGTACAAAAGTATCTATATCCACAGTAATACGAGTCCTATATTTTGTATTTATTTTTAATTTCACCTTTATTTAACCAGGCAGGCAAGTTGAGAGAACAAGTTCTCATTTACAATTGCGACCTGGCCAAGATAAAGCAAAGCAGTTCGACACATTCAACAACACGGAGTTACACATGGAGTAAAACAAGCATACAGTCAATAATACAGTAGAAAAATAAGTCTATATACAATGTGAGCAAATGAGGTGAGATAAGGGAGGTAAAGGCAAAAAAAGACCATGGTGGCAAAGTAAATACAATATAGCAAGTAAAACACTGGAATGGTAGATTTGTAGTGGAAGAAAGTGCAAAGTAGAAATAGAAATAATATGGTGCAAAGGAGCAAAATAGGAGCAAAATAAATAAATAAATACAGTAAATACAGTAGGGGAAGAGGTAGTTGTTTGGGCTAAATTATAGATGGGCTATGTACAGGTGCAGTGATCTGTGAGCTGCTCTGACAGCTGGTGCTTAAAGCTAGTGAGGGAGATAAGTGTTTCCAGTTTCAGAGATTTTTGTAGTTCGTTCCAGTCATTGGCAGCAGAGAACTGGAAGGAGAGACGGCCAAAGGAGGAAATGGCTTTGGGGGTGACCAGAGAGATATACCTGCTAGAGCGCGTGTTACAGGTGGGTGCTGCTATGGTATCAACTATATATATATATATATAGCAGACGCTCTTATCCAGAGCGACTTATAAATCTTCTGTTGAATCTGACAATTAATCTTGATGGTTGTACAGTCGTCTCAAATAAAACTGTGAAGGACCTCGGCGTTACTCTGGACTCTTACTCTGGACTCTTACTCTGGCTCTATTTTAACGAACATATCAAGATTGTTTCTGCGTAACATTGCAAAGATCAGAAATTTTCTGTCCAAAATTGATGCAGAAAAATTCATCCATGCTTTTGTTACTTCTGGGTTAGACTACTGCAATGCTCTACTTTCCGGCTACCTGGATAAAGCACTAAATAAACTTCAGTTAGTGCTAAATACGGCTGCTAGAATCCTGACTAGAACACAACAATTTGATCATATTACTCCAGTGCTAGCCTCCCTACACTGGCTTCCTGTTAAGACAAGGGCTGATTTCAAGATTTTACTGCTAACCTACAAAGCATTACATGGGCTTGCTCCTACCTATCTTTCCGATTTGGTCCTGCCGTATGCTACGGTCACAAGACGCAGGCCTCCTAATTGTCCCTAGAATTTCTAAGCAAACCGCTGGAGGCAGGGCTTTCTCCTATAGAGCTCCATTTTTATGGAATGGTCTGCCTACCCATGTGAGAGACGCAGACTGGAGCAACGAACCGCCCTTGCTGTCTCTGCCTAGCCGGTTCCCCTCTCTCCACTGGGATTCTCTGCCTCTAACCCTATTACAGGGGCCGAGTCACTGGCTTACTGGTGCTCTTCCATGCCGTCCCTAGGAGGGGTGTGTCACTTGAGTGGGTTGAGTCACTGACGTGGTCTTCATGTCTGGGTTGGCACCCCCCCCCCCTTGGGTTGTGCCATGGCGGAGATCTTTGTGGGCTATACTCGGCCTTGTCTCAGGATGGTAAGTTGGTGGTTGAAGCTATCCCTCTAGTGGTGTGGGGGCTGTGCTTTGGCAAAGTGGGTGGGGTTATATCCTGCCTGTTTGGCCCTGTCCGGGGGTATCATCGGATGGGGCCACAGTGTCTCTTGACCCCTCCTGTCTCAGCCTCCAGTATTTATGCTGCAGTAGTTTATGTGTCGGGGGGCTAGGGTCAGTCTGTTATATCTGGAGTATTTCTCCAGTGTCCTGTGTGAATTTAAGTATGCTCTCTCTAATTCTCTCTTTCTTTCTCTTTCTCAGGGGACCTGAGCCCTAGGACCATGCCTCAGGACTACCTGGCATGATGACTCCTTGCTGTCCCCAGTCCACCTGGCCGTGCTGCTGTTCCAGTTTCAACTGTTCTGCCTGCGGCTATGGAACCCTGACCTGTTCACCGGACGTGCTACCTGTCCCAGACCTGCTGTTTTCAACTCTCTAGAGACAGCAGGAGCGGTAGAGATACTCTCAATGATCGGCTATGAAAAGCCAACTGACATTTACTCCTGAGGTGCTGACCTGTTGCACCCTCGACAACTACTGTGATTATTATTATATGACCATGAACATTTGAACGTCTTGGCCATGTTCTGTTATAATCTCCACCCGGCACAGCCAGAAGAGGACTGGCCACCCCTCATAGCCTGGTTCCTCTCTAGGTTTCTTCCTAGGTTTTAGCCTTTCTAGGGAGTTTTTCCTAGCCGCCGTGCTTCTACACCTGCATCGCTTGCTGTTTGGGGTTTTAGGCTGGGTTTCTGTACAGCACTTTGAGATATCAGCTGATGTAAGCTATATAAATACATTTGATTTGATGACTAAGGAGCTCTCCAAACAGGTCAGGGACAAAGTTGTGGAGAAGTACAGATCAGGGTTCGGTTATATAATATATCTGAAACTTTGAACATCACACGGAGCACCATTAAATCCATTATTATAAAATGGAAAGAATATGGCACCACAACAAACCTGCCAAGAGAGGGCCGCCCACCAAAAGTCACGGACCAGGCAAGGAGGCCATTAATCAGAGAAGCAACAAAGAGACCAAAGATAACCGTGAAGGAGCTGAAAAGCTCCACAGCGGAGATTGGAGTATCTGTCCATAGGACCACTTTAATCTGTTTGGGCTAGGGGGCAGTATTGAGAATTTTGGAAAAAATATGTGCCCATTTTTAACTGCCTCCTACACCAACTCAGAAGCTAGAATATGCATATTATTGTTCAGGTTTGGATAGAAAACACCCTAAAGTTTCTAAAACTGTTTGAATGGTGTCTGTGAGTATAACAGAACTCCTATGGCAGGCAAAAATCTGAGAAGGTTTCATGCAGGAAGGGGCCTGTCTGACAAGGAGTCGTTCTTCTTGCCTCTGTTTATTGAAGAGTAAGGATCTTAGCTGTAACGTGACAATTCCTAGGGCTCCAATAGGCTCTCAGAGCCCGGGAAAAACAGGAACGATGACGAGGCGGCCTCAGGCTGAAACAGAGTATCGCCTTTTCCAAGTGTCCCATTAGGTGACAATGCAATGAGGCGCGTGCGTGATTCGCCCCCGTGGAGAAATTTCATTCGGCTGTTTAGCTTATTGCAGATTCCCGGTCGGAATATGATCGCTTTCTACGAGATAAATGGCATAAAAATTGATTTTAAACAACGGTTGACATGCTTCGAAGTACGGTAATGGAGTATTTAGAAATTTTTTGTCACGCCATGCGCCATGCTCATGACCGTGATTTAGTATTCTGATAGTGTCTAGAACGCATGAACAAAACGTCGTTGATGGAACATAACGATGGATTATTTGGGACCAAACCTACATTTGTTATTGAAGTAGAAGTCCTGGGAGTGCATTCTGATGAAGAACAGGAAAGGTAATAACATTTTTCTTATAGGAAATGTGATTTTGGTGAAGGCTAATCTTGCCGGGTGTCTAAATAGCTAGCCCGTGATGGCTGGGCTATGTACTTAGAATATTGCAAAATGTGCTTCATCCGAAAAGCTATTTTAAAATCGGACATATCGAGTGCATAGAGGAGTAATGTATCTATAATTCTTAAAATAATTGTTATGCTTTTTGTGAACGTTTATCGTGAGTAATTTAGCAAACTGTTAGTAAATTCCCCGGAAGTTTGCGGGGGGTATGCTTTTTCTGAACGTCACATGCTAATGTAAAAAGCTGGTTTTTGATATAAATATGAACTTGATTGAACAGACATGCATGTATTGTATAACATAATGTCCTAGGTGTGTCATCTGATGAAGATCATAAAAGGTTAGTGCTGCATTTAGCTGTGATTTGGGTTTTTGTGACATCATATGCTAGCTTGAAAAATGGGTGTCTGATTATTTCTGGCTGGGCACTCTCCTGACATAATCTAATGTTTTGCTTTCGTTGTAAAGCCTTTTTGAAATCGGACAGTGTGGTTAGATTAACGAGAGTCTTGTCTTTAAATAGCTGTAAAATAGTCATATGTTTGAGAAATTGAAGTAATAGTATTTCAAACGTTTCAAAAATCGCGCCACTGGATTTAAGTGGCTGTTACGCAGGTGGGACGAATTCGTCCCACCTGCGCCAGAGAGGTTAAGCCGTACACTCCATAAAGCTAGGCTTTATGTACATCGCTTAACCTTAACCCGTTTTTTATCCGGCCGTGCAAATACGGCCGGATAAAAAACTTACCCGATTTAATCTGGTTACTACTCCTGCCCAGTAACTAGAACATGCATATAATTAGTAGATTTGGATAGAAAACACTCTAAAGTTTCTAAAACTGTTTGAATGGTGTCTGTGAGTATAACAGAACTCATGTGGCAGTCAAAACCCTGAGACAAATCCTAACAGGAAATGGAAATCTGATGTGTGGAATCACTTCAAACCTTTGCCATTGAAACACACAGGGACTTATTAATCATTTAGCACTTCCTACGGCTTCCACTAGATATCAACAGTCTTTACAAAGTGGTTTGAGTCTTCTATGGTAGAAACTGACCCAAAGAGAGGCTTGGGAAGTTGGTCACAGGGGGAGGGCCATTACTACTATGACGTGGGCAATTTTGTAAATTGCAGCGCTGATTCACCGGAAGCATTTGAGGGAAAATATTTTCTGAACGTCACGCGCCGATGTAAAATGCTGTTTTTATATATAAATATGAACTTTATCGAACAAAAAATGCATGTATTGTGTAACATTATGTCCTAGGAGTGTCATCTGATGCATGCTAGTTGCTTTGTGATGCATGCTAGTTGCTTTGAAAATTTGTGATGCATGCTAGTTGCTTTGAAAATGGCAGTGTGATTTTTTTGGCAGGGTACTCTCCTAACATAATCTAATGTTTTGCTTTTGCTGTAAAGCCTTTTTGAAATCGGACAACGTGGTTCGATTCAGGAGAGGTGTATCTATAAAATGGTGTAAAATAGTCATATGTTTGAGAAATTGAAGATATAGCATTTATGAGGTTTTGTATTTCGCGCGACTCGATTCCACTGGCTGTTGACTAGGGTGGGACACAAGCGTCCCACGTTCCCAGACAGGTTAAAGAAAAAAATAAGCAAACACGTTTGGGGTTCGCCAAAAGGCATGTGGGAGACTCCCCAAACATATGGAAGAAGGTACTCTGGTCAGATGAGACTACAATGTAGCTTTTTGGCCATCAAGGAAAACGCTATGTCTGGCGCAAACCCAACACCTCTCATCACCCCGAGAACACCATCCCCACAGTGAAGCACGGTGGTGGCAGCATCATGCTGTGGGGATGTTTTCATTGGCAGGGACTGGGAAACTGGTCAGAATGGAAGGAATGATGATGGCACTAAATACATAGAAATTCTTGAGGTAAACCTGTTTCAGTCTTCCAGAGATTTGAGACTGGGACAGAGGTTCACCTTCCAGCAGGACAAGGACCCTAAGCATACTGCTAAAGCAACTCTCGAGTGGTTTAAGGGGAAACATTTTAAATGTCTTGGAATGGCCTAGTCAAAGCCCAGACCTTAATCCAATTGAAAATCTGTGGTATGACTTAAAGATTGCTGTACACCAGCGGAAACCATCCAACTTGAAGGAGCTGGAGCAGTTTTGCCTTGAAGAATAGGCAAAAACCCCAGTGGCTAGATGAGACATACCCCAAGAGACTTGCAGCTGTAATTGCTGCAAAAGGTGGTTCTACAAAGTATTGACTTTGGGGGGGGTGAATAGTAACTGTTATGCAAGCTCAAGTTTTCAGTTTTTTTGTCTTATTTCTTGTTTGTTTCACAATAAAAAATATTTTGGATCTTCAAAGTAGTAGGCATGTTGTGTAAATCAAATGATACAAACCCCCCAAAAATCCACTCTCTGTCGCTCTCTCTCTCTCTGTCTCCTCCCTCGCTTTCTCTCTCTCTCCCCACTATCTCGCTCTCTCTGTCTCTTCCCGTCTCTCTCTCGCGCTCTCTCTCTCTCTGTCGCTCTCTCTCTCTGTCTCTTCCTACTCTCTCTTTCTCTCTCTGTCTCTTTCCTCTCTCCTGCTCTCACACCACCACCCCCTCAGTCTCTCTCCCTATTGATGTTAATAATGAGTATGAATGATCCCCAAATTCCCATGGCTGTCAGACTGCCCTCTAGCCTTCCTCCCACCTCCTCATGTTTACTGAAAATAATAATTGACTTACTCTCCGCCTTATCATTCCACGCACCCTAATCTCCTATAGGTTCCCTTATGTAAACACACACACACACACGATCTCATTATATCTACTCTATGTGTTAATCATTCAGTAGCTACTGTATCTGAAGCTTTTCAGATTGATGTGAATATTTAATGTTTATCTCTCCCTCAGCCCCCAGGAGACACATGAATTATGTCATTCAGAAATGAATGACCACATATTCAACAACTGTGCACTGTTTTGCTGTTTGCTCTTGACATGAACAATGCTGAGCTCCACTGTGCTAGTGGAGTGGTTGTAAACACTGTGAGCCAGAGGCAAGAGGCAATAGAAAACAGAGGAAGAAGGGATTGTGATAAAGTGTGCTGGAAACCTCAAAAGGTCACAGTTCAAACCCATGCATGATGCAGGGAGATGTAAAGTACAAAATAAAGAGAGAAAGAGACTGACGGAAAGAGAACCGGACAGCTCCTGAATCTCAATTCGTTCTCGTAGACGACAGGCAAACAGCAGGCTACAAGCAGTACAGTAACAGCAATAGCAAACGTCTACCTAACCTCTGAATCTAATATAACTAACGAGTCAGAGCCCTCTATGAGACATTCTCAGACAGTCTACGGAGGACAGACATGCTGTGTATCCATTAGCATGGCTCTGCTGCACCACTGAGGGAGTGGGTGAGTGGGCTCATGGCATTGATTAGGTCCTGTTGTCTATCGGGACGGGAAGAGAAAGGAGGAGAGAGGAACTCTCAACGCTCCTGGCCCAATTATATACAGTGGAGAGAGAGGTATGTAGGGAGGGAGGGGGATGGGAGAAAGGGAGTAGGGGGGAGAGAGAGATGGGAGATAGAGAGAGATAGACGGAGAGAGAGAAAGAGATAGATGGAGAGTGTGTGAGAGAGAGAGAGAGAGAGAGAGAGCGAGAAAGAGAGAGAGAGAGAGATGGAGAGTGAGAGAGAGTGAAAGAGAGAGTGAGAGAGAGTGAGAGACAGTGAAAGAGAGAGAGAGAGATAGCGAGAGAGCGAGAGAGAGAGAAAAGAGAGAGAAGTCATGAAGTCATAATGAAGAAGCTTCTCCATCCTGGAGGGGGAAATCAATCATTTCCAGGCCCAGGGACATGTACTAGTCTGTGCCGACCTAAATGCCAGAACCGGACAAGAACATCACACCCTCAGCACACAGGGGGACAAACACCTACCTGGAGGTGACAGCATTCCCTCCCCCATCTGCCCCCCTAGGCACAACTATGACAACATAACCAACAAAAACGAGTCACAACTCCAGCAGCTCTGTCGCACGCTGGGTATGTACATAGTCAATGGTAGGCTTCGAGGGGACTCCTATGGTAGGTGCACCTATAGCTCATCCCTTGGCAGTAGTACTGTAGACTACTTTATCACTAACCTCAACCCAGAGTCTCTCAGAGCGTTCACGGTCAGCTCACTGACACCCCTATCAGATCACAGCAAAACCACAGTCTACTTGAACACAGCAATACTCAATCATGACGCATCAAAGCCAAATAAACTGAGTAATATTAAGAAATGCTATAGCTGGAAGGAATGTAGTGTGGAAACCTACCAAAAAACAATTAGGCAACAACAAATTCAATCCCTTTTAGACGACTTCCTGGACAAAACGTTCCACTGTAACAGTGAAGGTGTAAACTTGGCAGTAGAAAATCTTAACAGTATATTTGACCTCTCAGCTTCCCTATCAAATCTAAAAATGTCAAACAGAAACCTGAAGAAAATGAACAACAATGACAAATGGTTTGTTGAAGAATGCAAAAACCTAAGAAAGAAATTGTGAAACCTGTCCAACCAAAAACATAGAGACCCAGAAAACCTGAGCCTACGCCTTCACTATGGTGAATCACTAAAACAATACAGAAATACACTACGGAAAAAGAAGGAACAGCACGTCAGAAATCAGGTCAATGTAATTGAAGAATCCATAGACTCTAACCACTTCTGGGAAAATTGGAAAACACTAAACAAACAACAACATGAAGAATTATCTATCCAAAATGGAGATGTATGGGTAATCCACTTCTCCAATCTTTTTGGCTCTATAACAAAGAACAAACAGCAAAAACATATACATGATCAAATACAAATCTTGGAATCAACTATTAAAGACTACCAGAACCCACTGGATTCTCCAATTACTTTGAATGAACTACAGGACAAAATAAAAACCCTCCAACCCAAAAAGACCTGTGGTGTTGATGGTATCCTCAATGAAATGATCAAATATACAGACAACAAATTCCAATTGGCTATACTTAATCTTTTTACCATCATCCTTAGCTCTGGCATCTTCCCCAATATTTGGAACCAAGGACTGATCACCCCAATCCACAAAAGTGGAGACAAATTTGACCACAATAACTACCGTGGGAAATGCGTCAACAGCAACCTTGGGATAATCCTCTGCATTATCATTAACAGCAGACTCATACATTTCCTCAGTGAAAACAATGTACTGAGCAAATGTCAAATTGGCTTTTTGTACGACAGACCCCATATTCACCCTGCACACCCTAATTGACAAACAAACAAACAAACCAAAACAAAGGCAAAGTCTTCTGATGCTTTGTTGATTTCAAAAAAGCCTTTGACTCAATTTGGCATGAGGGTCTGCTATACAAATTGATGGAAAGTGGTGTTGGGGGAAAAACATACAACATTATAATATCCATGTACACAAACAACAAGTGTGCTGTTAAACTATGCAGCACCTAGATCTTCTGCACAGATTCTGCCAGACCTGGGCCCTGACAGTAAATCTCAGTAAGACCAAAATAATGGTGTTTCAAAAAAGGTCCAGTCGCCAGGACCACAAATACAAATTCCATCTAGACACCGTTGCCCTAGAGCACACAAAAAACGATACATGCCTTGGCCTTAACATCAGCGCCACTGGTAACTTCCACAAAGCTGTGAACGATCTGAGAGACAAGGCAAGAAGTGCATTCTATGCCATGAAAAGGAACATAAAATTCGACATACCAATTACGATCTGGCTAAAAATACTTAAATCAGTTATAGAACCCATTTCTCTTTATGGTTGTGAGGTCTGAGGTCCGCTCACCAACCAAGAATTCACAAAATGGGACAAACACCAAATTGAGACTCTGCATGCAGAATTCTGCAAAAATATCCCCTGTGTACAACGTAAAACACCAAATAATGCATGCAGAGCAGAATTAGGCCGATACCCACTACTTATCAAAATCCAGAAAAGAGACGTTCAGTTCTACAACCACCTAAAAGGAAGCGATTCCCAAACCTTCCATAACAAAGCCATCAGCTGCAGAGAGATGAACCTGGAGAAGAGTCCCCTAAGCAAGCTGGTCCTGGGGCTCTGTTCACAAACACAAACAGACCCCACAGAGCCCCAGAACAGCAACACAACTAGACCCAACCAAATCATGAGAAAACAAAAAGATAATTACTTGACACATTAGAAAGAATTAACAAAATAACAGAGCAAACTAGAATGTTATTTGACCCTAAACAGAGAGTACACAGTGGCAGAATACCTGATCACTGCGACTGACCCAAACTTAAGGAAAGCTTTGACTATGTACAGACTCAGTGAGCATAGCCTTGCTTTTGAGAAAGGCTGCCGTAGGCAGACCTGGCTCTCAAGAGAAGACAGGCTATGTGCACACTGCCCACAAAATGAGGTGGAAACTGAGCTGCACTTCCTAACCTCCTGCCAAATGTATGTCCATATTAGAGACACATATTTCCCTCAGATTACACAGATCCACAAAGAATTCGAAAACAAACCGATTTTGATAATTCCACAGTGTGCCATCACAGCTGCAAGATTTGTGACCTCTTGCCACAAGAAAAGGGCAACCAGTGAAGAACAAACACCATTGGAAATACAACTCATATTTATGTTTATTTATTTTCCCTTTTGTATTTTAACCATTTGCACATCGTTGCAACACTGTATATATACATAATATGACATTTGAAATGTCTTTATTCTTTTGGAGCTTCTGTGAGTGTAATGTTTACTGTTCATTTTATTGTTTATTTCGCTTTGTATATTATCTACTTCCCTTGCTTTGGCAATGTTAAAATATGCTTCCCATGCCAATAAAGCCCCTTGAATTGAAATTGAATTGAGAGAGAGACAGAGAGAGCAAAATGAGGATGAGAAATTCAGAGGAAGAGAGAGTAAATGAGTGGGGAAATATTCTGAGAAAGGATAATGAATGCACAGCAGGCCTTCCACACAAATAACCAATTAGTTCATTGATGCTAACTCCAACAACGCCACACTATCTACAGCTAAGAGAATATAGCACTACATCTTTAACCCATTTTTTAAAATATAAATCATGCTAGTCATTGGCTTGGTTTGTGATTAAGACTTGTACACCCTGACATAGACTGATAACCTGACATAAAGATTGTGGTTTGGTTCCTGTGTTTCTGTGAGCTGAGTTTCAGCTGGTAGAGTTTGTATGGAGCCCCTTTTCATTATACCCTGGGAGACCAATCAAAAGTTAGCAGTAGCTCCATGCAGAGAGAAAAGAGGTCAATGTTACCCCCTCAACATCTCCACATCCCAGCCCCCATTCCCCACTTCTTCTCTCTTGCTAACATCATTCACCTCTCTCCCTCTCTTATTGTCCCTAATATCATCCACCTCTCTCCCTCTCTTATTGTCCCTAACATCATCCACCTCTCTCCCTCTCTCTCTGTCCCTAACATCATCCACCTCTCTCCCTCTCTCTAATATCATCCACCTCTCTCCCTCTCTCTCTGTCCCTAACATTATCCACCTCTCTCCCTCTTTGTCCCTAACATTATCTACCTCTCTCCCTCTTTGTCCCTAATATCATCCACCAATCTCCCTCTCTCTGTCCCTAACATCATCCACCTCTCTCTTTGTCCCTAACATCATCCACCTCTCTCCCTCTCTCTCTGTCCCTAACATCATCCACCTCTCTCCCTCTCTCTCTGTCCCTAACATCATCCACCTCTCTCCCTCTCTCTCTGTCCCTACCATCATCCACCTCTCTCCCTCTCTCTCTGTCCCTAACATCATCCACCTCTCTCCCTCTCTCTTTGTCCCTAACATCATCCACCTCTCTCCCTCCCTCTGTCCCTAACATCATCCACCTCTCTCCCTCTCTCTTTGTCTCTAACATCATCCACCTCTCTCCCTCCCTCTTTGTCTCTAACATCATCCACCTCTCTCCCTCCCTCTGTCCCTAACATCATCCACCTCTCTCCCTCTCTCTCTGTCCCTAACATTATCCACCTCTCTCCCTCTTTCTTTGTCCCTAATATCATCCACCAATCTCCCTCTCTCTGTCCCTAACATCATCCACCTCTCTCTTTGTCCCTAACATCATCCACCTCTCTCCCTCTCTCTCTGTCCCTAACATCATCCACCTCTCTCCCTCTCTCTCTGTCCCTAACATCATCCACCTCTCTCCCTCTCTCTCTGTCCCTACCATCATCCACCTCTCTCCCTCTCTCTCTGTCCCTAACATCATCCACCTCTCTCCCTCTCTCTCTGTCCCTACCATCATCCACCTCTCTCCCTCTCTCTTTGTCCCTAACATCATCCACCTCTCTCCCTCCCTCTGTCCCTAACATCATCCACCTCTCTCCCTCTCTCTTTGTCTCTAACATCATCCACCTCTCTCCCTCCCTCTGTCCCTAACATCATCCACCTCTCTCCCTCCCTCTTTGTCTCTAACATCATCCACCTCTCTCCCTCTCTCTTTGTCTCTAACATCATCCACCTCTCTCCCTCCCTCTGTCCCTAACATCATCCACCTCTCTCCCTCCCTCTTTGTCTCTAACATCATCCACCTCTCTCCCTCCCTCTGTCCCTAACATCATCCACCTCTCTCCCTCCCTCTGTCCCTAACATCATCCAGCCCTCCCCTTATTTCCTTTCCCCCCTCTCTATCAATGTATCTTCATCCCTCCATCCTACTTTCAAAATGACACTCTGCTGAGATCCACTAGACTCTGAGAAAACATGATTTGGGACTGCTAATTCCTGTTATGTGATTGGACATAGGAACACGGTACTAAGAAAACAGCAAATCCTCCCCCTTCTTTCCATTTCCCTGTCTCCCGCTCCCTCTTTCTTTCTCTCTCTCCGCATCACTCAAAATCAAATTCAAAAAGACTTTATTGACATAGAAAGTGTTACCACATAAATTGCCAAAGCAAACATAAGACACATATCAAATGAATGATGTCACAGATAGATAATAATAGGAAAAAGAATAATACTCAGTGAGTAATAATATTTATTTCTCTCTCTCTGCATCTCCCTCTTGCCCTTTTTTTGTTTATTTTCTTCATCACACTGTTCATTCCTCTTTGATGAAGGTCTGGGAGTTCAGAGAGACCTGCTGCAGGTAGGATATCGCTGAATCACAAAGCACCATGGGGTGAGCAAACGGTCGTGAAGGCGTGTGTTTATGTGTGCATGTGTGGGTCACGTGTGTGTGTGTGTGTGTGTGTGTGTGTGTGTGTGTGTGTGTGTGTGTGTGTGTGTGTGTGTGTGTGTGTGTGTGTGTGTGCATATGATATCTTCGTAGGTACAGTATGTTTGTATGCATACAGTACCAGTCAAATGTTTGAACACACTCATTCAAGACCTTTTCTTAATTTTTATTTTACATTGTAGAATAATAGTGAAGACATCAAAACTATGAAATAACACATATGGAATCATGTAGTAACCAAAAAAATCTCAATCAAAATCAATTTTATAGTCGAGATTCTTCAAAGTAGCCACCCTTTACCTTGATGACAGCTTCGCACACCATTGGCATTCCCTCAACCAGCTTCATGAGGTAATCACCTGGAATGCATTTCAATTAGCAGGTGGCCATGTTAAAAGATAAATCACGGAATTTCGTTCCTTCTTAATGCGTTTGAACCAATCAGTTGTGTTGTGACAAGGTAGGGGTAGTATACAGAAGATAGCCCTATTTGTTAAAAGACCAAGTCCATATTATGGAAAGAACATCTCAAATAAGCTAAGAGAAACGACTGTTCATCATTACTTTAAGACATGAAGCTCAGTCAATGCGGAACATTTCAAGAACTTTGAAAGTTCCTTCAAGTGCAACTGCAAAAACCATCAAGCACTATGATGAAACTGGCTCTCATGTGGACTGGCACAGGAAAGGAAGACCCAGAGTTACCTCTGCTACAGAGGATAAGTTCATTAGAGATAACTGCACCTCAGATTGCAGCCCAAATAAATGCTTCACAGAGTTCAAGTAACAAACACATGTCAACATCAACTGTTCAGAGGACACTGAGGGAATCAGGCCTTCATGGTCGAATTGCTGCAAAGAAACCACTACTAAAGGACACCAATAAGAAGAAGAGACTTTCTTGGGCCAAGAAACACACACAATTTTTTTGGACATTAGACCGGTGAAAATCTGTCCTTTGTTCTGATTAGTCCAAATTAGATTTTTAGTTCCAACCGCTGTGTCTTTGTGAGACGCAGAGTATGTGAACGGATGATCTCCGCATGTGTGGTTCCCACCGTGAAGCATGGAGGAGGAGGTGTGATGGTGGGGGGGGGGGGGGGGGGCTTTGCTGGTGACACTGTCAGTGATTTATTTAGAATTCAAGGTACACTTAACCAGCATGGCTACCACAGCATTCTGCAGCGATACACCATCCAATCTGGTTTGCAATAAGTGGGAATATCATTTGTTTTTCAACAGGACAATGACCCAACACACCTCCAGGCTGTGTAAGGGCTATTTTACCAAGAAGGAGAGTGATGGAGTGCTGTATCAGATGACCTGGGCTCCACAATCACCCGACCTCAACCCAATTGAGATGTTTTGGGATGAGTTGGACCGCAGAGACTTCAAGACTGTTGGAAAAGCATTCCAAGTGAAGCCGGTTGAGAGAATGCCAAGAGTGGGCAAAGCTGTCATCAAGGCAAAGGGTGGCTACTTTGAAGAATCAAAAATATTCAATATATTTTGAGTTTTTTAACACTTGTTTGGTTACTACATGATTCCATATGTGTTATTTTATAGTTTTGATGTCTTCACTACTATTTTACAATGTAGAAAATAGTCAAAAAAATTAAGAAAAACCCTTGAATGAGTAGGTGTGCCCAAACGTTTGACTGATACTGTATGTGTAATGTACACCTGCCATACCCAAATATTGAATCTTACCTGTCACTCACCCTCAAACTTGTTTATCGCAAACACAGCCATATCAAACTTTACAGGCCATCAAACTATGACTAATTCAAGTGAAGTACTCACTTCCATGCCAACCCAGCATCCCAGGGAAGGGTTGAAAGCGACTGGGTCATGATGTCATCAAGGAGGCCCCTGATCAGGCAATATGATCCTGGGTACAAATTATGTCACCTTTTGTTGGGCCATTCCATTCAGGGCTATGGAGCGGGAGTGATATGAGTGCTATAGAGGAAAGTCATTTTTCTCCCCATGACTGGCGTGTGAGAAAACCCGCTGTGTGGTGTTGGGGGGGGGGGGGGCATTCTAATCAAAATCCACAATAAAAATGCCATCAAACTAAGCTTAACCCCCCTTGCTCAGCCCCCAGTGCTTTCTAATCCCCGCTCCCAAGTCTTGATTCCCCCACAATGACTATTCCTCAGCAGTAAAGCAGGCTTTGAATATAGACCCCCCCACCCCCTTAGAAACATACACTGCATGGGAAGTGTCACAAAGTTGTTGTCGGTGGGAGAAAGAACTCCAAGGCACTAGGGTTCTGTCTAGGCCTTTTTTATTTAGACACGTGGAGGAATAAACAAAACGAAACAAAGGACTGCCCCTCAGGCACCCCTCCTTTACTTTCTCCCTCCCCCTCTCTCTCTTCTCTCCCTTAAAGAAAGGATAATCTGCCATAGGATGTGACCACTTCACCTTTCTCCAAAGCATATGGACGTAAACAAACATAAGCCATACTTCCTTCACCAGTGTGTACTCCCTTTGAGCTTCAAAACAACACACGTGTGTCATTAAAAGTCGGTCGTCCTGATATCATGCTTCACGTGCTCCTGATATCATATGGCTCTTGTCTGTTGAAAACAGACTACAATACAGCACCAATCAGGTTCTCCATGCTGACTTCTACAACTGAAAACCATTACATTTAGACATGGGATTTAGAGTCTAAAATAATTTCTCATGCCAGTTTACCAGTCTGGTACTGATGCCCGCGCCAGTTCCATGAGATGCCAGTCTCAGTTACTGATCTAGGGGACGTCTGGCCAGTCTGTGGCGTCTTCTCTGACTGTCCCGCCGCAACACCCCTCAACACGACTGGGCTCTCGCCCTCAGCGCTGAGGGTATCAACTACCAACCAATGCGATGGATGATCGATGGATGTTGCGTCAGCGCCGGAGTGCGGTCCATCCAAGTCCCATCACCAGCCAAGTCCACCCTTCCCAACCATACCCCACCATCCATACCCCAGCCAAGAGGCAAGCCCATGCGTTTTCCAACCCAGTGTACGCTCTTCGCGGTGGGGCTGGGTCGGCAGCCATCTGGGCCTTGGCGCTGGTACTACCCAGAGGCTGGAGGCGGAGAATCATCCAAAGAAATACAAACCAGATGGGATGGATGAGCAGAGAGGAGAGCGTGAGTCACTCTCTTTCAACTGGTTCATTTGTCTCTCTTCAGGACTAAGGGGTAGAGGGGGACATCTTTCTTCACACCCTCTCTGTCCCACTCAGCTTTCAGTGGAGGGAGAGGCTTGGGGGTCTTGTCCTCACACCATTTCTTCATATCACGTCCTGCATCAAGAAGAGAGAGGGAGGAAGTGAGCAAAGCGACAAAAACACTGATGTCTGATGTCCTTCCGACATTTCAAGTCATTACCCTTCATTTGCCATTTCAAGTCATTACCATTCATTTGCCATTTCAAGTCGTTACCATTTGTGGGTTTGGATGTTCCGCTAAACGTATGCATAAAATCCCACAGTAAATCTAATGCCACCTCACCGCCAACAGAAACGTAATAGTCCCTGGTGTATGGTACAGTACTTGATGTACGGTAGTTTGTTTGGGATGAGTAAGGTGGCATCACCGTAGCTCTTTAAATACTCAGTTACTCCTTTGTGCAAGACAGGAGAGACAAAGAGCTAGACTCCCAAACTCCTCGTCTTCCACCATGAAACACACATACATACACACAAACGCAGACATGCACGCACGCACACACACACACGTTACACACCGGGGCAGAATTGACTTAACGGCTGTCCTGTTTTCCTGCCATTACCATGGCAGAGTGTTTGTCACCGAGGAGGTGGCGGTGACCTGGGAGATGAAAGAAGGGATTAGGGAGGAAGCAGGAGAGAACAGACGTGTCTAGAGACCTGTCAGCACTGCACTCTTTCATCCCCTTCCTGCCTTCCCCCCTCTCTCTCTCTCTCTCTCTCTCTCTCTCTCTCTCTCTCTCTCTCTCTCTCTCTCTCTCTCTCTCTCTCTCTCTCTCTCTCTCTCTCTCTCTCTCTCTCTCTCTCTCTCTCTCTCTCTCTCTCTCTCTCTCTCTCTCTCTCTCTCTCTCTCTCTCTCTCTCTCTCTCTCTCTGCGTCTTTCTTCACTGTAGCTCTGGTGAAAGGAGGAATAAAAATCCTCCTTTCACTACTCCTCCTTTCACCACTCCTCCTTTCACCCCTCCTCCTTTCACCACTCCTCCTTTCACCACTCCTCCTTTCACCACTCCTCCTTTCACTACTCCTCCTTTCACCACTCCTCCTTTCACCACTCCTCCTTTCACTACTCCTCCTTTCACCACTCCTCCTTTCACCACTCCTCCTTGCACTACTCCTCCTTTCACCACTCCTCCTTTCACCACTCCTCCTTTCACCACTCCTCCTTTCACCCCTCCTCCTTTCACCCCTCCTCCTTTCACCACTCCTCCTTTCACTACTCCTCCTTTCACCACTCCTCCTTTCACCACTCCTCCTTTCACCACTCCTCCTTTCACTACTCCTCCTTTCACCACTCCTCCTTTCACTACTCCTCCTTTCACCACTCCTCCTTTCACTACTCCTCCTTTCACCACTCCTCCTTTCACCACTCCTCCTTTCACTACTCCTCCTTTCACTACTCCTCCTTTCACCCCTCCTCCTTCACCCACTCCTCCTTTCACCACTCCTCCTTTCACCACTCCTCCTTTCACCACTCCTCCTTTCACCACTCCTTTCACTACTCCTCCTTTCACCACTCCTCCTTTCACCACTCCTCCTTTCACTACTCCTCCTTTCACTACTCCTCCTTTCACCACTCCTCCTTTCACTACTCCTCCCTTGTTCATCTCTCTTCCCCTGAGCACTCCTCCTCCTTTCACTACTCCTCCTTTCACCACTCCTCCTTTCACCACTCCTCCTTTCACCACTCCTCCTTTCACCCCTCCTCCTTTCACCCCTCCTCCTTTCACCACTCCTCCTTTCACCACTCCTCCTTTCACCACTCCTCCTTTCACTACTCCTCCTTTCACCACTCCTCCTTTCACTACTCCTCCTTTCACTACTCCTCCTTTCACCCCTCCTCCTTTCACCACTCCTCCTTTCACCACTCCTCCTTTCACCACTCCTCCTTTCACCCCTCCTCCTTTCACCCCTCCTCCTTTCACCACTCCTCCTTTCACCACTCCTCCTTTCACCACTCCTCCTTTCACCACTCCTCCTTTCACTACTCCTCCTTTCACCACTCCTCCTTTCACCACTCCTCCTTTCACCACTCCTCCTTTCACTACTCCTCCTTTCACTACTCCTCCTTTCACTACTCCTCCTTTCACCACTCCTCCTTTCACTACTCCTCCTTTCACCACTCCTCCTTTCACTACTCCTCCTTTCACCTCTCCTCCTTTCACCACTCCTCCTTTCACCACTCCTCCTTTCACCACTCCTCCTTTCACCACTCCTCCTTTCACTACTCCTCCTTTCACCACTCCTCCTTTCACCACTCCTCCTTTCACCACTCCTCCTTTCACCACTCCTCCTTTCACCACTCCTCCTTTCACCACTCCTCCTTGCACTACTCCTCCTTTCACTACTCCTCCTTTCACCACTCCTCCTTTCACCACTCCTCCTTTCACTCCTCCTCCTTTCACTACTCCTCCTTTCACTACTCCTCCTTTCACTACTCCTCCTTTCACCACTCCTCCTTTCACCACTCCTCCTTTCACCACTCCTCCTTTCACTCCTCCTCCTTTCACTACTCCTCCTTTCACTACTCCTCCTTTCACCACTCCTCCTTTCACTACTCCTCCTTTCACTACTCCTCCTTTCACTACTCCTCCTTTCACTACTCCTCCTTTCACTACTCCTCCTTTCACTACTCCTCCTTTCACCACTCCTCCTTTCACTACTCCTCTCTTGTTCATCTCTCTTCCCCTGAGCACTCCTCCTTCAACTCATCCCTTGTTCATATTTCTTCCCTTGAGCACTCTGCACACACCTTCAAAGAGTAAAATAGAATTTACCCCATATAGAAGGATGTTGTCAGCGTTTGGCACCTGTCTTCACACTCCAAGAGAAAGAGAGAAAGTTAGAGAGTATGTGAGAGTGAGAAAACAGATTCGCTGAGTGTGTGTAGATATGCAGGAGCACATGGGGCCCACCTGGAGGGCATATTTCCAGCCCGTCATAGAACACAACAGAACAGATATAAAACCTCCATGTTAGCCACAGAGCCAGGACCTTTTCATGAGCTAGGCCTGGTATGTCAGTAGAGCAGGCGAGAGGGAGAGGGAGAGAGAGAGAGAAACAGAGAGCGAAAAACAGAGAGCGATACTGTAGTGTCAGGTCCAGGCCAGTAAATGTCATTGTAAGGAAGGAGAATCAAAACCTGTTTCGTCTATAACGTTAAACTCAGAGCACCCAAGACCTGCACCTCATTTGAAGGGATATAACCAATTACATTCCTTCCCCCGAAGTCACTGTTGGAATTACATTAAAGCAATATGTCACCTTCTAAAAGGAGGTCAAATGTTTATCGGATTATGTGGTACTTTAGGTATCTTTGATTGATTGTTTTACAAATATGTGATGTGCTGAATGATGTGCCATGATGATCAATGGATTACGTGCCATGAACACAATGGATTAAATCCATGGTTAACTACGTCATCATGTAAGTATGAGGATTCATTGTGTGAACCAAAGGGTGACATCAGTTTGACATTCTACCGGTTCCTTACCGGAATTCCCTGTCGTTTCATTTTCTCCAGGCATTCTGACTCGCCAAGGCATTTGTTACGCACCTGAGAGATAGAAAAGAGAAAATATGCTTGATTAGAAATGTCCTAATCTTCGGGCATTGTCACTTTCGTTTCGCATGCCTTTTTCTGAGAATCAAAAAGTATGAGCATGTGGTTTGTATTTGTTATTGTACTATAACTGTGGCCTAATTGTGTGGATGATGACATCATGATTTAGCAATATCCTGAGCGTGAGAAAATGATCATGTTTAATTACAAAGTTGTTAAATTGGTTTACCATCCAAAAAGCAGTGAAGGTCGAAATATTTTACCTTCACCCTGTTGTTCCCATTGTGCTCTCTCCCCATCTGAAAACAAAACAGAATCGTCCAACCGCTTTCAGCAGTGCTAACCAGTTGCCCTGACAACCAATACAGCGTTTCCAAGAAAACAAGAAAGTGAGAGAGCACTTCACTCGAAGAACCCCCAGCAAAGCTATTCAGTCCAGGAGTTAGCCTGGTCGAGAAATATGCTAATAGAAAACAGCACAGGGGTAAAACAGGGACAAACAGAGAGTTATTTATCATGCTGTTAAATGTTCTAAGACAACTCTACATACTCCCCAGGAATGGTCTGTAGAGAGTTACAAAACAACAGCCTGAATTTAGGCAGAGATTTCACCCTTGACCCCTTCAGAAAAGTGACTCAACGAACGTCCAGTCACAGAAATGTCAGCAGCAAGCCTCATGCCTGCCTCTTCATAAACCGGATTAGTTGTATTGCCTTCTGGCAATACAACTTGTACAACACCCAATGGTGCCAATCTTGTACAACACCCAATGGTGCCAATCCAATCCATTGAGCTCCATGATTCTGTATTCATTTCTATGGTTAAATCTGCCATGCTGACTCATTCCCATCAGGAGACAAGCGTACTACGACAACGACGAGTCAGTGTCAGTCTGAACCCGACCAGAACCGCAGCTCCCTGCTCCCTCCCTCTCCCTGTGTGTACGGAGTGTCCTGTACTGCACTGTATATATATACACTGAAGATCATTGCTCCCTCGGGACACACTGGTTGCGTCTCAAATAGAACCCTATTCCCTATATAGTGCCCTACTCTTGACGAGATTCCTGTGAGCCCTGGTCAAACGCAGGGCACTATGTAGGGGATAGGGTGCCCATTTGGGATATATTGAATCACTCACCAGGCTGATGGCTCTGGAGGGCAGCTTGCTGTCCTAGCAACCACCACCAATAAGAGTAAACCCAAGGAGAGAGCGTCTCAGACCGCACCCCCACCCCAGCCACCCCCGCCACAGCCAATCACAACAAACCAACTAACTAAAAACACAGCCTGTTTTGTACTTTCTTTTTTGGGGAGGGATGTTCATTTCTCTCTCATGGGTAGAGAGGGTATTACATAAAACATCTGGTGCAACCAACTATTAGATAACTATCCCTGTAACATGATCCTACCCCTGAGATACAAAGCTAGGGTCAGAATGATTTAACAGAGAGCACAGTAGCCTATAACCCTCATCAATATCCTCTTAAAAAGGTAGAAAACATTCACACAGACCAGGGCGTGGTCACTGAGCCTTCAAGGAGCAGTACTCCACAACCCTACTGGCCCATAACCCCACTGGCCCATAATCCCACTGGCCCTTACCTCACTGGCCCTTACCCCACTGGCCCTTACCCCACTGGCCCTACCTCACTGGCCCTATCCCAACAGGCCCTACCTCACTGGGCCTAACCCCACTGGCCCTTACCCCACTGGCCCTACCTCACTGGCCCTAACCCCACAGGCCCTACTTCACTGGCCCTAACCACAGTGGCCTTACCTCACTGGCCCTAACCCCACAGGCCCTACCTCACTGGCCCTATCCCCACAGGCCCTACCTCACTGGGCCTAACCCCACAGGCCCTACCTCACCGCCACAGGCCCTACCTCACTGGCCCTAACCCACTGGCCCTACCTCACTGGCCCTACCTCACCGCCACAGGCCCTACCTCACTGGCCCTAACCCCACAGGCCCTACCACACCACCACAGGCCCTACCTCACCCCCACAGGCCCTACCTCACTGGGCCTAACCCCACAGGCCCTACCACACCCCCACAGGCCCTACCTCACCCCCACATGCCCTACCTCACTGGCTCTA
Organism: Salmo trutta; assembly: GCF_901001165.1. Taxonomy (NCBI): domain Eukaryota; kingdom Metazoa; phylum Chordata; class Actinopteri; order Salmoniformes; family Salmonidae; genus Salmo; species Salmo trutta. Next base: position 55,783,458 of record NC_042958.1, read on the forward strand.
ATCCCACAGGCCCTACCTCACCCCCACAGGCCCTACCTCACCGGGCCTAACCCCACAGTACCTACCTCACTGGGCCTAACCCCACAGGCCCTATCTCACCCCCACAAGCCCTACCTCACTGGGCCTAACCCCACAGGGCCTACCTCACTGGCCCTAACCCCACAGGGCCTACCTCACCCCCACAGGCCCTACCTCACTGGGCCTAACCCCACAGGCTCTACCTCACTGGCCCTAACCCCACAGGCCCTACCTCACTGGCCCAACCCCATTGGCCCTAACCCCACAGACCCTACCTCACTGGCTCTACCCCATTGGCCCTAACCCCACAGGCCCTACCTCACTGGCCCTACCCCATTGGCCCTAACCCCACAGGCCCTACCTCACTGGCCCTAACTCTAAGCCAACCCCCTGGACTAGCCCAGCTCCAGCCATGGCTGGGTGCATATTCCATTTCCTTTGTTAAAGCAGTCATGTGAGACATACACCCTGGTCCACGCAGCTTCCTGTTAAAATCAGATTACTGCCCTTCTATTGGCTGTGCTCCTGTGTTCATGTTCATTGGGCTAGACTAAGTTAGACTGGGCAGTACTAGTGAGGTAAACCGTAACAAGGCCTAATCATATTTGTCTAGGCCAGCACTGTCTCTCCACAGACTGGTCTACACTACACTACAGACGTCATACGCTCAGATTACTGTAACCATGTCAATGAGCCAAGCACCCTATCCAAACCACTTCCTAGTTTTGCTCACATGAAACACTGCTCCCCATTTGTTGTCCACTGCAACCAATATAGGAAATATGGACTCAAGTTTGATACATTTGCCAATGAACACATTTTCCCAACAATCCTCCTTCCCCTGCCGATACCAAACTAAGGCCAAACTGAAACTGAAACAGAGCGTACAACTAGATAGGAAAATGGGCTGCTAGTTTGTAAATTCTTCAACTTGGAAATGAAATTAACAAGCCTTTAGCTAAAACTGAGTACAGGAATGTGTTTGCTGAGTGTATATCAGGCCATTCTCTCGCTCTCTGTTATGGTGTGAACCTACTGTATACTGAATGTGTGTTGAGCTCAAGCTCTCTCTCTCTCTCTGCATTGTTACAGTATAAACCTCTATGGCAGTTCGCTGCTAGGTTCCCGAGCAGGACCTTGTCATTGCTCCTGATTAGAGGCAGACATGCTGGCTGACTGTACAACTCCCAGCCCAGCCCAAGTACACTGCTCCAGCCCACACCTCCAGTACTCCAGGGCCCAAGTACACTGCTCCAGCCCACACCTCCAGTACTCCAGGGCCCCAGTACACTGCTCCAGCCCACACCTCCAGTACTCCAGGGCCCAAGTACACTGCTCCAGCCCACACCTCCAGTACTCCAGGGCCCAAGTACACTGCTCCAGCCCACACCTCCAGTACTCCAGGGCCCCAGTACACTGCTCCAGTCCACACCTCCAGTACTCCAGGGCCCCAGTACACTGCTCCAGTCCACACCTCCAGTACTCCAGGGCCCCAGTACACTGCTCCAGTCCACACCTCCAGTACTCCAGGGCCCCAGTACACTGCTCCAGTCCACACCTCCAGTACTCCAGGGACCCAGTACACTGCTCCAGTCCACACCTCCAGTACTCCAGGGCCCCAGTACACTGCTCCAGCCCACACCTCCAGTACTCCAGGGACCCAGTACACTGCTCCAGCCCACACCTCCAGTACTCCAGGGCCCCAGTACACTGCTCCAGCCCACACCTCCAGTACTCCAAGGCCCCAGTACACTGCTCCAGCCCACACCTCCAGTACTCCAGGGCCCCAGTAGACTGCTCCAGCCCACACCTCCAGTACTCCAGGGCCCCAGTAGACTGCTCCAGCCCACACCTCCAGTACTCCAGGGCCCCAGTAGACTGCTCCAGGGCCGTGCACAGACATTCTGGGGGGCATATGCTAAAAAAAAGGCCACCTCCCCCCCCAAAAAAAATCCTGCAACCACAGTCACAGATTTCTTGAGCAATTATTAAAAGAAGAGGGGAAATCAGAACAATCTGATGAGTAAAGTATTTAGCAAAACTATTTTGAATAAATGCTGCATTTACTAACAATGACCAACACAATTCCAGTCAAAAGAGAAGATGGTACGAAATACATTGTACTTTAACCCACCGCGACTATATCCAACCCAACTCCATTTGTTGCCAATATCAATATCAATACCCTAGACCCCCCAAAAAGGAGTTGTAAAAAACTTGTGACCCCCCGTGCACGCACATGCACGTGTGCACACGCTCGCACCATAGCTGTGCTAATTTAGCCTGTCATAGAGCTCGCCGGCTTGTAGTCCTAAAAAACGGAAATGAGTTACATCTGGTTCGTTCAGCCGTCCCTATTGGAAGAATGAATCGGGAAAGAATAGGTCTGAGGTTAACACAGGCTTAGGAGACACATGCGTGTTGTTCTACGAAATAATACCAGTCAGTTAACATGACCTTTATGAATTATGAAGCCTTAATGTGCTTTATGGGCTTTTTTAAATTACATAAATGCTTCAAAACTCACATAAAGTGACGTTAGCTGATGAAGATCGTCTCATATAACAAAACGTATAAGATCTCCTAAGCCTGTGCTCACCACAGAGCTTATTTTCGTCGTATTTCCTATGGATGATAAATGTAGGCCTACTCTGTTTTTGCCATGCAAAACTGGAGGAAATGAAACAAACCCTTTCTGGTTACTAATTTGGATATGCGCGCCTGAGCATAGATTACAATTTAAGGATGACTTGCGGGCAGTGGGTTCAGAACAACAACGACAAAAAAGTATACCATTTTTGTAGATATTATACCACCAGCGGAAAGGGCACTTTGGAGACTGGAAGGGCAAAGGGGCATGTGCTCTGCACAGGTAGAGCCCTATCTGTGCACCTGCCTGCACTTCTCCAGCCCACTCCTCCAATACTCCAGGCATCCACTACACTGCTCCAACAATAGCAGCCCAGCTGTTCAGCCCAGCGCTGCTCAGTCAGCCAGCAGCAGATTGGCCTGGAACAGGGTCCACATCACCCAGTTTAAGACATCACAGAGAGCACAGCATACACTTAACCCTTACAGCAGGGTGGACTCACTTACAAGGAGTGTTTTACACACCTCGATTACGACGAATACTGTACTAAACAGCATTTTCAATGTAGAATTATTCCACCTCTCTCTCTCTCTCTCTTTAATCCTGTTCTGCTCTATTTTCCCTACACAACATTTTCCCTCCTTCAAATCAGGATGAGATATAACGGTTAAATGTCAAACTAAACATCCTCACTAACTTTCCCAACCTCTCTTTTGTTTATGCACACACCTCCATGTGTGTTCTCAAAGTGAAATGTTCATATAGACACACACACACACACACACACACACACACACACACACACACACACACACACCATTGGGCCTCTCATCTCCCAGTTGAAAGAAATACACATCCCCTGTCTCTTATGAAATACTGCATGGCATCTGGTAGTGGTGGAAAAAGTACCCAATTGTCATGCATGCTTGAGTAAAAAAATAATACACATACTACCATTCAAAAGTTTGGGGTCACTTAGAAATGTCCTTGTTTTTGAAAGAAAAGCACATTTTTTTGTCCATTAAAATAACATCAAATTGATCAGAAATACAGTGTAGACATTGTTAATGTTGTAAATGACTATTGTAGCTGGAAACGGCAGATTTGTTATGGAATCTCTACATCAAAACTATGAAATAACACATATGGAATCATGTAGTAACCAAAAAAGTGTTAAACAAATCAAATTATATCTTATATTTTCAATTCTTCAAAGTAGACGCCCTTTGCTTTGATGATAGCTTTGCACATTCTTGGCATTCTCTCAACCAGCTTCACCTGAAATGCTTTTCCAACAGACTTGAAGGCGTTCCCACATATGCTGAGCACTTGTTGGCTGCATTTCCTTCACTCTGCAGTCCAACTCATCCCAAACCATCTTAATTGGGGTGAGGTCGGGTGATTGTGGAGGCAAGGTCATCTGATGCAGCACTCCATCACTCTCCTTCTTGGTAAAATATCCCTTACACAGCCTGGAGGTGTGTTGGGTCATTGTCCTGTTGAAAAACAAATGATATTCCCACTAAGCGCAAACCAGATGGGATGGCGTATCGCTGCAGAATGCTGTGGTAGCCATGCTGGTTAAGTGTGCCTTGAATTCTAAATAAATCACAGAGTGTCAACAGCAAAGCACCCCCAGCAAAGATGTCATCAAGGCAAAGGGTGGCTACTTCAAAGAATCAAACATATTAAATATATTTTGATTTGTTTAACACTTTTTGGTTACTACATGATTCCATATGGGTTATTTCATAGTTTTCATGTATTCACTATTATTCCACAATGTGGAAAATAGTACAAAATAAAGAAAAACTCTTGAGTAGGTGTGTCCAAACTTTTGACTGGTACTGTATATAAATAGTAAAGTAAAGTGCAGATACCCCCAAAAAACTACTTAAGTAGTACTTCAAAGTATTTTTTACTTAAGTACTTTACATCACTGGCATCGGGTTAGGTAATGACAGGCCATGTGGGGAGAGAAAGAGTGAGAGAGAGTTGTCTGTCTCCAAACCCTGGTCTTAACAGCTCTGCCTGGGCACTCTAACTCCTGCAAACAGTTATTAGCCATTTAGCTAGTGGGCCCACATAATTACACGATCAGCCTGTGCCAGTGCTTTCACGCCTTTGATTGGCGGTTGGTAGGGGCTCCGCTCGTTAGGGATAAGCGGCTTGGTGTTTGTACTAATGCCAACCCAAGGAAGAGAGATGTGCCAATGCAGAAGAACACTATCCCAACCTCCCTGCATTCTTAACAAGCAATATGTAGAGCTATTAGACATTGGCATTTGAGGGTTGTATTTATGATGAAGTTTAGGGAATTTATGAGGTGTTTCTATGACATTTTGCCACACTGTACGTAAGTCATTTCCCCTGAGTCCATTTAGAAACCCATACATTCATATTCCCAGCAGATATGTCACACAAACAGTCCATTGGGAGTCTCACACTATCTCCCCTGTAGTAGTTTGACATTGATTCCACATACCGAGGAATGCTACAAAGGACCAGCCTCCTAGAGAGGGTTTCGCAATTAGTCTCAGTATTCCACACATCTGGAGACGTCCCTCTTTAGGGAATTATCTTTCTGGGAAGGAGCCTCACAAGCCTAGCTTCACATGCTTCTCCCAACACACACACAGACACACACGTGAGTGCATAATGTATACACACATACAAATACACACACACATGTGCAGGGTTGGGGAGTAACAGGATTACTTGTAATCTGTTATGTAACAAATACAATCTGTTACGTTAACAGCTAAAATATTCTAATCAGATTACAGATACTTTTGAAAAGCTAGATGATTACTTCTAGGATTACTTTTAAATTCAGGAAGGATGTTTAAGAAAAAAATATATTCTTTGACACCTTTTCTGTTTTCTCAATGACATTCAAATCAGCATTGAAAAAAATCACGAGTTGAAGTTCGTTCCGCCTGAGCGAGTCTGGCCACAAGTCAGAGACCACTATGACAACACACCAAATGCATCTGATGAATAAGCTTTTGTAGGCTACAGTCCAAGCTATGTCTTCCAATGGTGCGACTGCTATCGGCATCCAAAGATTATCCACGCTTGGAGTTAAGGAGTTAAGCCTACGGGCTGGGAGATACAGATATCACTTGTTATTGATATGTGACTCGTTTCATTAAACTAGGCATGTGTCGCGCATCACTACTTCACAGGAGCGCCAGTTGAACGTAAACTTAAAAAAAAAATCTAAATTATTTTTTTGGGCAGTAATGCCTTCTGGAACATGTGATCTTTCATGTGCTTTAATAACAAACATGTATGCCATCTGTAAATACAAATAAAATGGTTAAATTACGAGCCTAGTTGGTTTAGCCATGGAAAAAGTCAGCAACCTTCCTGCTAGCCATGACTGGCAGAGATAATGAGGGGTTGGACATGCTGAGAGATGAGTTCGGATTGGTCTGCCATGTAGAACGCTTCTGCGTTTGATTGCAAATATGCAGATGGAGTCGAAAAGAGAACACACAGAAGGCTGTTGTATAAAACACCTGTACGGATTACATCTTCAATCTAAGGGCAACCATGGCATCCGTGACAGAGAGGGAGAAGCATCCATCCATGTATACGGGTAAGAGAGTCTAGCTAGCCACATTTTCAGATATTATACGTTTCACATTTTTTTCAGAAAGTCATTTTCATTTCAAGTTAAAGGGTACTGTTAGCTAGCTAACTAACGTTAGCTGGCTGGCTAGATAGCTAATGTTACATGTATGATCTGTGTAGTAATATTATTTGTATCTCAGAGACATTTGCATTGCTAATTATAGCCTAATGTTAGCTATCTAACATTGAACCTGGTTGGTTAACTACCTGCAGATTCATGCAGGGTAGTAATGTTATGAGTTGGGATTATGGTTAATTGTTTAGTTAGCTAGCTACATGTCTAAACAAAAGATTCCACTATGCAAGTAACCATTTCAATAGAATGTTTATGATGTCCCTGCGACAACTGTTGATAGACGTAGCTGGTAAATTCACTCTGGCTATCTACGTTGATTTCAGAGCAGTCTCGTCTGAGTGTGCCAGAGCGCAGAATAACTGATGAATTTATGAACGCTCAACACCTGTTGAATATGGCCAGTGTCAGTAAACGTTGGCAAAAAACTTAATTACATTTTTGCCAGCAGCACAGTTGCAGTCACCAATGCTCTGGATAACATAAAAACAGCCTAACCAGCCCTGCTAGGGTGAGTAAAATGGTCAGAGTGAGCTGTTGTCTGGCAGTAGCTAGCAAGCTAGCCAACGTTAGCCAGTTAGCTTTGGTGCTTGACTGCTGTTGTTAAGTTAGAATGCTCGGATCAACCCTACTGCTCCGAGAGCGAAACGCTCTGAATTTACGACCGGACAGTCTGAGTACACTCTGAATTTACGAACGGACAGTCTGACAACGCTCTGAGGTTACGAACGCCCAGAGCACACTCCAGCACTCCAGATAAAATTTACGAACACACCCGTAGCATAAGCCAGCCTTTAGTCTTGAAATCTTTGGTTGTTTAGTACATAAACTCATGTGAATCCTTAAAGAGATGGGTGGGGATCGAGCTTAAGAGGGTGTGAACAATGCTGAATGGGTGTAGACAAAGAAGAGCTCTCCAGTAGGAACCAAGGTCCATTTTCTCAAAATCGAGGTTACAACTTGATCAACTTTCAAAGCAGAATTACTTTCCCATTGTTCCTCAACTGTAGTATATGATATACCATTTTCTAGATCTGAGTCTCTACTTTTATCAACATTTTAAAAAATACAAAATTGTTGCTACATTAGACCGAATCGAGCTGGTCGGTCACATATCTACAAAGCGTATTTATGTGAATCACATTGCTGCAATCTCATTTAGCTAGGCCTATTTGCCCCTTGTGGATTTTGTGGATGGCTGTTCACAAATGTACAGTATATGTGTATTTTAACCTAATAATGGATGAACAGAAGAAGTTTAAGCTGCCTTTAAATCATTGGTTTTGCCACCAGTAGACAGCCAGTGAGAAATGTGTTTTTGCAACAGCTGCATAGTGCTGATCCCAGCCTGTCTTAATAGAAGTTTGAGGGAGTTCCTACTTTATAACAGTGGTGGGAAAAGTGCTCAATTGTCATACTTAAGTATAAGGAAAAATACATTAATAGAAAATGACTCAAGTAAAGCTGAAAGTCACCCAGTAAAATACTACTTGAGTAAAAGTCTAAAAGTATTTGGTTTTAAATACACATAAGTATCAAAAGTAAATGTGTAAATAATTTCAAATTCCTTATGTTAAGCAAACCCGACTGCACAATTTCCTTTTTTATTCTTTTTTATTATGGACAACCAGGGGAACACTCCAACACTCAGACATAATTTACAAACTAAGCATTTGTGTTTAGTGAGTCCGCCAGGCAGTAGCAATGACCAGGGATGTTATCTTGATTAATGCGTGAATTGGACCATTTTTCTGTCAAAATGTGACGAGTACTTTTATTTTATTTGTTTATTGCTCAATCTAATTCGTGCTGATTTTTAAAAAATCCATAGGGCTAACGGACACACTTAAAGGGGAAATCTGTAGTTGCTACAGTACATCCACATTTGGACTTATAAATTAATGATATAGGTACCCATTGATTCTTGAAGAATATAACTTATTGCTTATAACTTACAAGCTTGTTTTTCCTCCAATGTTTGTAAACATTGTAAATGTAAACAAACACTGTACAGCCTCAACACATGGTTAAAACAATAATGTTGGCATCATGGATGGTCAGTCCTTGGAGCTCTGTCTATTCATCTGAGAGTGGTTACATTTCTCCAGGCCCATCCCTCAGCTTTTGACTAAAACAAAGGCGGGGTTAGTTGCTTTGTTATTGTTTCAACTGTGGAGTTGCCCTTTAAACAGCTGCCAATTATTGAGATATCAAAGTGTCACCAACAAAAACACAAACAATAGGCCTATAGAAAATGCAGCATATGGCATACATCTTTCACATGCAAATAGCACTTTTTGGTAGTGTTCAAAGCATGCTATTCCATGAGAGCAGCATTTCTTTTTCAACTCGAAGCAATGAGCCCAATTAGTACTCCATTACAGCAAAATCAGAAACAACAGAGTAGGCTAATAAGTCCTTCATATTTCAAAGTCCTATTCTTGAAGATCAAGGGGTATTAAAATGAATCAGAATGACTGGAAATCTGACAGACTTTGGTTTATAATGTAAAGCTATAACCTAAATCGTATTATTATCTGTAGTAGAAAGCAATGGGTTAGAATAAGCCTTCATAACCAACCCATAAAGTAAAATGCAGCATCCATTTATGGCCAGCTATGTAAACTGTAACATTGATTTATCCTGCAATAGTTGTCGTTCAATTGGTAATATAAATGTTTGTCTTCTAATGCCTCTTAAGGGGAAAGTAATCTAAAAGTGACTGAAAGTAATCAGATTATGTTAATGTATGGGTGTAGGAAAATAAAATGGGAAAAGTATGGGAAAATAAAAAGTTACATAACTGATTACAATTTTAAACCATAGCGAATTACATTTAGAACGTAACCTACCCAACCCGGCAAATGGGTGCACACACACACACAGAGACACACACACACAGAAACACACACACATGTGCGTACATACAGTGTCTTCGGAAAATATTCAGACCCCTTAACTTTTTCTACATTTTGTTACGTTACAGCCTTATTCTAAAATGGATTCAATCGTTTTTTTCCCCTTATCAATCTACACACAATACCCGATAATGACAAAGCAAAAACTTTTATCCGACCAGAGAATCTTGCTTCTCATGATCTGAGAGTCTTTAGGTGCCTTTTGGCAAACTCCAAGCGGGCTGTCATGTGCCTTTAACTGAGGAGTGGCTTCCTTCTGGCCACTCTACCATAAAGGCCTGATTGGTGGAGTGCTGCAGAGATGGTTGTCCTTCTGGAAGGTTCTCCCACCTCCACAGAGGAACTCTAAAGCTCTGTCAGATTGACCATCAGGTTCTTGGTAACCTCACTGACCTAGGCCCTTCTCCCCTGATTGCTCAGTTTAGCCGGGCGACCAGCTCTAGGAAGAGTCTTGGTGGTTCTAAACTTCTTCCATTTAAGAATGATGGAGGCCACTGTGTTCTTGGGATCTGCAATGCTGCAGAAATGTTTTGGTACCCTTCCCCAGATCTGTGCCTCGACACAATCCTGTCTCGGAGCTCTACGGACAATTCCTTCAACCTCATGGCTTGGTTTTTGCTCTGACATGCACTGTCAGCTGTGGGACCTTAAGTAGACAGGTGTGTGCCTTTCCAAATCATGTCCAATCAATTGAATTTACCACAGGTGGACTCTAATCAAGTTGTTAAAAACATCTCAAAGATGATCAATGGAAACAGGATGCACATGAGCTCAATTTCGAGTCTCATAGCGAAGGGGCTGAATATTTTTGTAAATAAGGTATTTCTGTTTTAAATTTTTTAAGAATTAAAAATGTCTCAAAACCTGTTTTTGCTTTCTCATTATGGGGTATTGTGTGTAAATTGCAGAGTTTTTAAAATGTATTTAATCCATTTTAGAATAAGGCTGTAACATAACAACATTTGGAAAAAGTCAAGGGGTCTGAATACTTTGCACACGTATGCACACACACACACACACACACATATACACGCACACGCACACACACACAGGCTTCTGATGATCAATTATACAGCTCTGGTACCAGCATGGTCAGAGATTAGAACATTTCATTAGAGCCAGATTCAATTGGATTAAATTGTTTCTTTTTTCATCAGCTCGTACCCCACATTGAACTGAGAATGATACAATACATCAAGGGAAATCAAAGAAAACAGAGTTGTGATTAATAGACCACAATGACAAAGATGATGACACCAAGGGGCTAGAAGCGTACAACAACACCAAAACAACAACTTGTAGTGATCCTATGAACTTAACAGGCAAGCTCTCAGAGAAATGTGTATTGCCTGAGTCCCCGGTGGTAAGATACATATGCACACATAGTGTCTGTCAGAGGCCTTGCCACCTAAATTCCACTAATTTCAGACATTTTTGTTGCATTCCTATGGGGAAATTGTGTCCAATTCCACTGACAGGAATTGAAAAAGAATTGACCTCAACTCTGTACTGTGTCTGTACTGTTGTGATCTCTTAAACAGTCAATAAGTTCTGGAGTGCATGTTGCCAATAAGGAAGTACTGTACATGGTTCAATGTTTCTTCACTAACCTTTCAGGTCTTCGAAATACACTGTTCAGCTCAGTCTCTCTGCCTTGAACTTTGACCTACAAGAGAGAGGCCGGAGCCATACTCTGATACAGAATCACAGAGATTACACAACACACACAAACCACAAACCCTCAACTCCAACCCTAATCCTAACTCCAGAGTAGAAAGATGAGAAGAGTGAGAGAGAGCCAGAGAGAGAGCGAGACAAACAGAGAGAGCCAGAGAGAAAGAGAGACAGAGACAGAGAGAGAGACAGAAAGAGAGATTGAGAGAAAGAGTGAGAGAGAGAGAGAGAGAGAGAGAGAGAGAGAGAGAGAGAGAGAGAGAGAGAGAGAGAGAGAGAGAGAGAGAGAGAGAGAGAAAGAGAGAAGACAAATCCTATTCTGGGTAAGGATGAAAATGAGTTCATGGATCAAATTCCAGACCCCAGATTTCTTGGAGAGACAAAAGCAGTGTTTCGCCAGGATTGTGTCAATATATCAAACCAGCCCAAAATCCACCTCTAACCCCACTGCCTGTTTATTACCCGAGCCTGTGTTCTGACCACACATACACACACACAAACACGGTTGCACGCAGGCGCACACACACATACACCGCATTTATGTGCACAAACACTCGCTCTAGCCAAACACAACCACTCAAATGTGACATCTACACAGAAATACACGTTTCCTTGGAGACATAGGCTACATTCCACCCAGCAACCAATAAACACAACACACACATTGGCCTACTTCTGTCCTGCATTCTAGATCATTCCTCAAGATTCTTGTTTTATGGTATTATTCTACTTTAGTCCATTTACACTTTCTGGAGTCAAACCCTCAGCATGTTGCAAACACACACTACTAGTCAAAGGTTTGGACACACCTACTCATACAAGGGTTTTTCTTTATTTTGACTATTTCTACATTGTATAATAATGGTGAAGACATCAAAACTATGAAATGACACATATGGAATAGTAGTAACCAAAAAAGTGTTAAACAACTCAGGTAGTCACCTGGGATGCATTTCAATTAATTTGTGGAATTTCTTTCCTTCTTAATGCGTTTGAGCCAATCAGTTGTGTTGTGACAAGGTAGAGGTGGTGGACAAAAGATAGCCCTATTTGGTAAAAGACCAAGTCCATATTATGGCAAGAACAGTTCAAATAAGCAAAGAGAAACGACAGTCCATCATTACTTTAAGAAATGAAGGTCAGTCAATACAGAACATTTCTAGAACTTTGAAAGTTTCTTCAAGTGCAGCCGCAAAAACCATCAAGCGCTATGATGAAACTGGCTCTCATGAGGACCGCCACAGGAAAGGAAGACCCAGAGTTATCTCTGCTGCAGAGGATAAGTTCATTAGAGTTACCAGCCTCAAAAATTGCAGTCCAAATAAATGCTTCACAGAGTTCAAGTAACAGACACATCTCAACATCAACTGTTCAGAGAACACTGCGGGAATCACGCCTTCGTGGTCGGATTGCTGCAAAGAAACCACTACTAAAGGACACCAATAATAAGAAGAGACTTGCTTGTGCCAAGAAACATGAGCAATGGACATAAGACCGATGGAAAGTCCAAATTAGAGATTTGTGGTTCCAACTGCCATGTCTTTGTGAGACGCAGAGTAGATGAACGGATGATCTCCGCATGTGTGGTTCCCACCGTGAAGCATGGAGGAGGAGGTGTGATGGTGCTTTGCTGTTGACACTGTCTGTGATTTATTTAGAATTCAAGGCACACTTAACCAGCATGGCTACCACAGCATTCTGCAGCGATACGCCATCCCATCTGGTTTGCGCTTAGTGGGAATATCATTTGTTTTTCAACAGGACAATGACCCAACACACCTCCAGGCTGTGTAAGGGATATTTGACCAATAAAGAGAGTGATGCAGTGCTGCATCAGATGACCTTGCCTCCACAATCACCCAACTTCAACCCAGTTGAGATGTTTTGGGATGAGTTGGACTGCAGAGTGAAGGAAAAGCAGCCAACAAGTGCTCAGCATATGTAGGAACTCCTTCAAGTCTGTTGGAAAAGCATTCCAGGTGAAGCTGGTTGAGAGAATCCCAAGAGTGTGCAAAGCTGTCATCAAAGCAAGAAGAATTTAAAATATAAGATATATTTTGATTTGTTTAACACTTTTTTGGTTACTACATGATTCCATATGTGTTATTTCATAGTTTTGATATCTTCACTGTTATTCTACAATGTAGAAAAGAGAAAAAATAAAGAAAAACCCTTGAATGAGTAGGTGTGTCCAATCTTTTGACTGGTACTGTACATTGTGGGGGAATTAGCATGGAGGCTGCTGAGGGGAGGACAGCTCACAATAATGGCTGGAATGGAGTGGATGAAATGGCATCAAACACATGGAAACCATTTAGCCTCAGGCCACCATTCTGACCCACGTTTCAAGTTTCATGTTTTAATGTCACAAGTACAGTGAAATGCCTTTCTTGAAAGCTCTAAACCCAACAATGCAGTAATCAATATCAATTTAGTCCTAAAAATAACATAAAGTAGAACAAAAACACACAATACAAATAAGAAATAAGAACATGAGAAAGTAAGTTAGCTATATACATGGTCAGTTCCAAGGTCAGTTCCAATACCATATTTACAATGTGCAGGGATACTGGAGTGATTGAGGTAGATATGTATAGGGGTAAGGTGACTAAGCATCAGGATATATGATACGTTAATCCCTTTAATCTGCTTTACAATATGCTATTGGGCCTCATTCACTCTCACTGATGCACTCTCACTGATGCACTCTCACTGATGCACTCTCACTGATGCACTCTCACTGATGCACTCTCACTTGGTCCTAATGGGCCTGGGGAACACAGATCTAATGGGCCTGGGGAACACATCTGGTTCCGTGGGAGAATAGATATGTCATGACTAACAGGGTTCTGGTCTTAGTTCTGTGGGGGATAGAGGGATGGAAGTCGAGATTATGGGCCCAGGAAAAGGCCTGGAAATGCAGATCCCAGATCTCCAAGCCCCAGTCCCACAGCTCCAAGCCTCATCCCCAGACCAGAGTTCCCTGGCCCTGTCCGGGGTGGGCCCACTTGCTTTCTCCATCTGGATCTAATCACGAGGGTTTGTCGTTGGGAATTGAATCAAATTAAAAAGTGTAATATTTAATGCGACACCAGATGGAAACGGATAGGGGAAAAGAGGCCCTGCGGTCAGTCTAATATCCCCCTCTGAAGACCGGGCCTGGAATTCCTGGAGGCATAGCCTGTGGAAATATGTATGCACACATATGGGAGAGGAAGAGAGGCGGGCAGGGAGGCACGAACCATGTAACAAGATTACAGTCGGAGTCAGGACACAGGAGCAGGGGATTCTGAAATCTAGCCTGTCAATCAAACCGCCTGCGGGCGGGGAAAGACAGGTCTACTCTCCGGACACTTTGGAGTACCTATAGGCACACAACAGCAGATACACACTGGTAGACACACACACACACTGGTAGACACACACACACACACACACACACCGTGTGGGCTGAGTTTGAGGTGATGTTTAGGACAGCTGTGGCTCAGGGGAAGCAACTCTTTCTTTTTAGCTTTCATAAACAAAGACCAAGGCTAGAATTTCAGAGAGAGAGAGAGAGAGAGAGAGAGAGAGAGAGAGAGAGAGAGAGAGAGAGAGAGAGAGGTCGCCTGGACAATGAAATAAAAAATAGCCAATGTAATAATGTGATATTAAACCACCTTAAGGAGCAACGCTGGACGTAAATCAAAGGACTGATGGGAAGTCAGGGGTTTCCAACACTCAACACCCAGACATTATGACCTACAGTACAAATATTTCACTTGGACATTTGACTTGATGTATGTCAGTGCGGTGGAGCAGCTGGGTTGCACAGCGTTACCGTCCTATGGGTCTCCATGGGGGAATTACTTGATTTCATAGGACTACAAGGCACACTTGATTTCAGAGAATACATCAATCAATCAATCAATCAATCAATCAATCAAATGTATTTATAAAGCCCTTTTTACATCAGCAGATGTCACAAAGTGCTGATACAGAAACCCAACCTAAAACCCCAAACAGCAAGCAATGCAGATGCAGAAGCACACACAGTACAAAATGTCAAGACTTGAGTCAAAATGTGTGGGTCTTATAGATGTTCTGGTATCTATGAGGGAGGATATCCTGTACTGTACTGGATGGAATGAACGCTCTATGGGTTTCAGCGAGGGCCTGTGTGAGCCAATAGGTACAAGAGGAGCGGAGTGCAAGGTAAACTTCATTTGAGATACATGTATACTGTGCACATAAAGCAGGCCAGGACATAAGCAGGCCAGGTCTTAAGAGATGTTATGTGTATCTGTGCACAATGTGAGGGTCTACACACAACACTGAGTTGTTAGCGTGGCATCACAGGGAGAGTTGATGTGGATGTCTGCATTAGGAGCTTGCACAGTATATGGATTTTAGCATGGTGTGAGTTCTTCCCCATGTGATTTTAGCATAGTGTGAGTTATTCCCCATGTGATTTTAGCATGGTGTGAGTTCCTCCCCATGTGATTTTAGCATGGTGTGAGTTCCTCCCCATGTGATTTTAGCATAGTGTGAGTTATTCCCCATGTGATTTTAGCATGGTGTGAGTTCTTCCCCATGTGATTTTAGCATAGTGTGAGTTCCTCCCCATGTGATTTTAGCATGGTGTGAGTTCTTCCCCATGTGATTTTAGCATAGTGTGAGTTATTCCCCATGTGATTTTAGCATGGTGTGAGTTCCTCCCCATGTAATTTTAGCATGGTGTGAGTTCCTCCCCATGTGATTTTAGCATGTGAGTTCCTCCCCATGTGATTTTAGCATGGTGTGAGTTCCTCCCCATGTGATTTTAGCATGGTGTGAGTTCCTCCCCATGTGATTTTAGCATGGTGTGAGTTCCTCCCTAATCAATGTGACAGGGGATTACACCGAGCTCAGCCAAGACCTCAGAAAAATAATTCATACTTGGGAGCAATTTCCAAATGTCTGAAGGTACCACGTGTATCTGTACAAACAATAGTACGAAAGTATAAACACCATGGGGCCACGCAGACGTCATACTGCTCAGGAAGGAGACGCGTTCTGTCTCCTAGAGATGAACGTACTTTGGTGCGAAAAGTGCAAATCAATCCCAGAACAACACCAAAGGACCTTGTGAATATGCTGGCAGAAACAGGTACAAAAGTATCTATTTCCACAGTAAAACAAGTACTATATCGAGATATCCTGAAAGGATGCTCAGCAAGGAAGAAGCCACTGCTCCAAAACCGCCATAAAAAAGCCAGACTACGGTTTGCAACTGCACATGGGGACAAAGATCGTAATTTTTGGAGAAAAGTCCTCTGGTCTGATGAAACAAATATACAACAGTTTGGCCATAATGACCATCGTTATGTTTGGAGGAAAAAGGGGGAGGCTTGCAAGCCGAAGAACACCATCCCAACCGTGAAGCATGGGGGTGGCAGCATCATGTTGTGGGGGTGCTTTGCTGCAGGAGGGACTGTTGCACTTCACAAAATAGATGGCATCATCATGAAAATTATGTGGATATATTGAAGCAACATCTCAAGACATCAGTCAGGAAGTTAAAGCATGGTCGCAAATGGGTCTTCCAAACGGACAATGACCCCAAGCATACTTCCAAAGTTGTGGCAAAACGGCTTAAGGACAACAAAGTCAAGGTATTGGAGTGGCCATCACAAAGCCCTGACCTCAATCCTATAGAAAATTTGTGGGCAGAACTGAAAAACCGTGCACGAGCAAGGAGACAAACCTGACTCTGTCTGTAGGAATGGGCCAAAATTCACCCAACTTATTGTGGGAAGCTTGTGGAAGGCTACCCGAAACGTTTGACCAAAGTTAAACAATTTAAAGGCAATGCTACCAAATACTAATTGAGTGTATGTAAACTCCTGAACCACTGGGAATGTGATGAAAGAAATAAAAGCTGAAAGAAATCATTCTCTCTGCTATTATTCTGACATTTCACATTCTTAAAATGAAGTGGTGATTCTAACTGACCTAAGACAGGGAATTTTTAGGATTACATGTCAGGAATTGTGAAAAACTGAGATTAAATGTATTTGGCTATGGTGTATGTAAACCTCCGACTTCAACTGTACATACAGTATATACACTGAGTGTACAAAACATTAAGAACACCTTCCATTAAGAACACCCCACCAATCACCTCCCTTTTGCCCTCAGAACAGCATCAATTCTTTGGGGCATGGACTCTACAAGGTGTTGAAAGCATTCCACAGGGATGTTGGTCCATGTTGACTCCAATGCTTCCCACAGTTGTGTCAAGTTGGCTGGATGTCTTTTGGGTGGTGGATCATTCTTGATACACACGGGAAACTGTTGAGCGTGAAAAACCCAGCAGCGTCTCCTCCCCTTCATCTACACTGATTGAAGAAGAGATCATAGCTTTCACCTGGTCAGTCTATGTTATGGAAACAACAGGTGTTCATAATGTTCTGTACAGGTCCCAACCATAGAGTGAAATGAACATACACTCAAAGACGAATGAACACACACACGCAAACACACACGCAAGCGCACACACACAAATTAACTACCCCCCCATGGGTAACACTAGTGGTATGGACAAAAAAGCAGGGTCCCACCACAGCAGAATTGAATTTCGTCAAAAACAGTTCACTACTTTCCTGTTCTTCTCTGATCCTCTGTGTGTAACAATATTCATCTGACATCTGACAAAGCCTGCTCTTTGTGAGTGAGTGAGCGAGCGAGTGAGTGACTGTGTGAGTGAGTGAGTGAGTGAGTGAGTGAGTGAGTGAGTGAGTGAGTGAGTGAGTGAGTGAGTGAGTGAGTGAGAGTAACTGAGTGTGTGCCAGTACACATTATTTATGGTTGGCATTCACAGACATTTGGAGACAACAACTTGCAGCCTGTACTCCATCTCATCCAAGTCACACTCTTTCAGCAAACTTCCTCACTTTTCTACACCACATACAACACACAGACACAGCAACACACACACAGAGACATAGGCCTATACATATTCACATATGAACAAATGTTTACTTTCTTTAACTGGTCAACATTTTAAACGAAAGCGCATTACAGCCATTCACATGGGCATAAAACCATGCCTCGCAAACCTGAACACAGTGTCCTTATCTCAGAATCTGCATATAGAAACGACATAAGTTTACACACATGGCTAGTCTTGATGATGGACAGGAATATAATATATCTGTTACCTGTCAGGGCATGGTACAGTACAGGAAAACCCAAGACGTAGAAACAAAGGAGGACAGAGGGAAGAGAAGAGAAAGAAACACAGAATGCATTTGATCTCTAAGAACCAAGTCAATAAAGAGTGAAGGAAGGCAAACACTGTACAGATGTAATAACTGGAGTGTCTGTGTGAGTGTGTGTGTGTGTGTGTGTGTGTGTGTGTGTGTGTGTGAAGGAAGGCAAACACTGTACAGAGGTAATAACTGGAGTGTCTGTGTGAGTATGTGTATGTGAATGTGTGTGTGTGTGTGTGTGTGTGTGTGTGTGTGTGTGTGTGTGTGTGTGTGTGTGTGTGTGTGTGTGTGTGTGTGTGTGTGTGTGTGTGTGTGTGTGTGTGTGTGTGTGTGTGGAGAGAGGAAGGTTAAAAGCATGCAGACTCATACATTCCCTCAGTCCCCTGAATAAAGCAAAAATATGCAACAGTATTTGCAGTGGATAAAAGTAGCAGACAAATAACAGGTCTCTTTTTCAGTCAGTTCCTTGGTCTTCTCGTGCTCAACTGGAACATAACCTCGTTCACATGACACAGAAATAGGTTGAAACAGTAGCACTCTTGTCGCTCAATGTATCCACTCAAGCCAACATTAACCATACAAACATTAGGCTATAGCCATAGTTGAACAGGCGAAAACGTGGAGTTTAACTGCACGGTATCCAGGGGGGACGACGCTACTGTGGGGTTCAAAGGTCATACCCCCTAGACTTGACCTGGCTTGTTGCTAGGCAACAGCATGTTGTTTTATGCTAGGTCTGGGACATTGGGAGTCAGGTCATGTACATGGCTTAGCTTTACAAGAGAACAGGGAGAGCTGTCTCACACCCCAGAAGCTTGCAAGCTGCCAAGGCAGAAAAATAAAAAAAACTTTTTTCAGCAAACATAGCTACACCCCTCCCTCACCACAAGAGGCAAGTCAGGCAACATTTCCCGGAATCTGAGAGAGAGAGAGGGAGAGAGAGGAGAGCGGGGACTATTCCCAATAATACCATTGGGAATATGTATTTACAGTGCATTTGGAAAGTATTCAGACCCCTTGACTTTTTTCCACATTTTGTTACATTATAGACTCAATCTACAATTGAATAAATAAAAAAAGTCCTCATCAAACTACACAAAACAGGTTTTAGAAATGTTTGCAAATTTATGAAAAATAATAAACAGATAGGTTTTTTACATAAGTATTCAGACCCTTTGCTATGAGACTCGAAATTGAGCTCAGGTGCATCCTGTTTCCATTTATGATCCTTGAGATGTTTCTACAACTTGATTGGAGTCCAGCTGTGGTAAATTCAATTGATTGGACATGATTTGGAAAGGCACACACCTGTCTATATAAGGTCCCACAGTTGACAGTGCATGTCAGAGCAAAAACCAAGCCATGAGATCGAAGAAATTGTCTATAGAGCACAGATCTGGGGAAGGGTACCAAAACATTTCTGCAGCATTGAAGGTCCCCAAGAACACAGTGGCCTCCATCATTCTTAAATGGAAGAAGTTTTGAACCACCAAGATCTTCCTAGAGCTGGCTGCCTGGTCAAACTGAGCAATCAGGGAGAAGGACCTTGGTCAGAGAGGTGACCAAGAACCCGATGGTCACTCTGACAGAGGTCTAGAGTTCCTCTGTGGAGATGGGAGAACCTTCCCAGAGAGAACCTGCAGCACTCCACCGATCAGGCCTTTATGGTAGAGTGGCCAGACGGAAGCCACTCCTCAGTAAAAGGCACATGACAGCCCGCTTGGAGTTTCCAAAAGCCACCTAAAGAATCTCAGACCATGAAACCAAGATTGAACTCTTGAGGCCTGAATGCCAGGCATCACATCTGGAGGAAACCTGGTACCATCCCTACGGTGAAGCATGGTGGTGGCAGCATCATGCTGTGGGTATGTTTTTCAGCGGCAGCGACTGGGAGACTAGTCAGGATCGAGGGAAAGATGAACTCCGCAAAGTACAGAGAGATCCTTGATTAAAACCTGCTCCAGAGCGCCCAGGACCTCAGACTGGGGTGAAGGTTCACCTTCCAACAGGACAATGACCCTAAGCACACAACCAAAACAACACAGGAGCGGCTTCAGGACAAGTCTCTGAATGTCCTTGAGTGGCCCAGCCAGGGCCCGGACTTAAACCTGATCAAACATCTCTGGAGAGACCTGAAAATAGCTCCCCATCCAACCTGACAGAGGTTGAGAGGATCTGCAGAGAAGAATGAGAGAAACTCCCCAAATACAGGTGTGCCAAGCTTGTAGCGTCATACCCAAGAAGACCCAAGGCTGTAATAGCTGCCAAAAGGTGCTTCAACAAAGTACTGAGTACAGGGTCTGAATACTATGGAAATGTATTATTTACGTTTGTTATTGCAAAAATAAAAAATAAAAAAAAGGTTTTGCTTTGTCATTATGGGGTATTGTGTGTAGATTGATGAGGGGGAAAAAACGATTTAATCAATTTTAGATTAAGGCTGTAATGTAACAAAATGCGAAAAAAGTCAAGGGGTCTGAATACTTTACAAATGCACTGTATACAGAACTAAAGCTAGTCCTAGGCCTAGTCTAGCCCTATTTAAACCCTGAGATTACAAACAAAACCCCACCACTATAATTACTTAACCAATAAGTTATCCTCATAGGAAATACGAGCAAGCCATAGTTTAAAAATACTTATGTTTTGGACCAATAACATCATGTCGCAATAAAGTGCATTGAGGCATGCCTTTCCTGTTCATGATCACGGTAGGCCCTTACTGCTTGTCCACCCACTCACCAGACCATAGCCAGCCAAACTCCCTATGAGTCTTATGGGGAGACCCAGTGCATGGCCTTAACACTCAACTCACACACACAATATGTAAAAACAGAGGGATTTTTCCACTGGTGCATATACGAGGATAGACAGGACTGACAGGTGATCTAGCTCAATCATTGTCACTTAAAATCAACACAAACCAAATCAAGTGTCAAAGTACACAAGGTCCCAAATTCCATTTATGGAGATTCACGGCCCTACACACAACGGACTAAGGTCTCCTGGGCAAAGACTAAGCCTAGTCCTGGACTAATGCTCAATCGATTTTTCCCAAATGAACAGGATTATTAGTCCAGAACGAAGCTTTATCTGTGTCCAGGAAACTGTCCCAAAAAGACTAATGTGCCCTAAGACTAACTGCACTCCAGTGTACTGTAATGGTGTCTTGGCTCAGTGGAGACTCTGGCTTAGTCAACACCAGCTCCCTAGGAAGCTTTGGCCTGGTGTCTATATATATAGTGTATCAGGTGAGGCAGTCATTTGAGAAACGAAGGCTGTTGAGTCTGCCGATAAGAATGTGGTAATTGACAGAGTCGAAAGCCTTGGCCAGGTCCATGAATACAGCTGCACAGTATTGTCTTTTATCGATGGAGGTTATGATATATTTTAGAACCTTGAGCGTGGCTGAGGTGCACCCATGACCAGCTTGGAAACCAGATTGCATAGCGGAGAAGGTACGGTGGGATTCGAAATGGTCGGTGATCTGTTTGTTAACTTGGCTTTCGAAGACCTTAGAAAGGCAGGGTAGGTGTAAAGGAGTGCGTAACTTGCTGCAGGGAAGTCAGGCGCAGGAGAGCAGAAATGGGTAGCAAACGGAGCCCTTTATTGAGGCGAACAAAACACGGCACTTAGAAAACTAAACACAGATGGGTTACAATAACCTGGCGCAAACCAACCTGGAGTAGACATACATGTCACGACTTCGGCGGAAGTCGTGACAGTAGGATAGATATAGGTCTGTAGCAGTTTGGGTCTAGAGTGTCTCCTCTTTTGGAGAGGGGGATGACCGCGGCGGCTTTCCAATCTTTGGGGATCTCAGACGATACGAATGAGAGGTTGAACAGGCTAGTAATAGGGGTTGCAACAATTTCGGCAGATCATTTTAGAAAGAGAGGGTCTAGATTGTCTAGCCCGGCTGATTTGTAGGAGTCCAGATTTTGCGGCTCTTTCAGAACATCAGCTATCTGGATTTGGGTGAAGGAGAAATGGGGGAGGTTTGGGCAAGTTGCGGTGTGGGGTGCCGGGCAGTTGACCGGGGTAGGGGTGGCCAGGTGGAAAGCATGGCCAGCCGTAGAAAAATGCTTATTGAAATTCTCAATTATCGTGGATTTATCGGTGGTAATAGTGTTTCCTAGCCTCAATGCAGTGGGCAGCTGGGAGGAGGTGCTTTTATTCTCCATGGACTTTACAGTGTCCCAGAAATTTTGGGAGTTTGTCCTACATGATGCAAATTTCAGTTTGAAAAAGCTAGCCGTTGATTTCCTAACTGCCTGTGTATATTGGTTCCTAACTTCCCTGAAAAGTTGCATATCGCAGGGGCTATTCAATGCTAATGCAGTACGCCACAGGATGTTTTTGTGCTGGTCAAGGGCAGTCAGGTCTGGAGTGAACCACGGGCTATATCTGTTCCTGGTTCTAAATGTTTTGAATGGGGCATGCTTATTTAAGATGGTGAGGAAAGCACTTTTAAAGAATAACCAGGGATCTTCTACTGACGGAATTAGGTCAATATCCTTCCAGGATACCCGGGCCAGGTCGATTAGAAAGGCCTGCTCGCTGAAGTGTTTTAGGGAGCGTTTGACAGTGATGAGGGGATGAGGGGTGACCGCAGACCCAGTACGGACGCAAGCAATAAGGCAGTGATCGCTGAGATCCTGGTTGAAGACAGCACAGGTGTATTTATTGGGCAGGTTGTTTAGGATGATATCTATGAGGGTGCCCGTGTTTTTGGATTTGGGGTTGTACCTGGTAGGTTCATTGATAATTTGTGTGAGATAGAGGGCATCAAGCATAGATTGTAGGATGGCCGGGGTGTTAAGCATGTCCCAGTTTAGGTCACCTAACAGCACGAGCTCTGAAGATAGATGGGGGGCAGTCAATTCAAATATGGTGTCCAGGGCACAGCTGGGGGCAGAAGGTGGTCTATAGCAAGCGGCAAAGTTTAGAGACTTGTTTCTGGAAAGGTGGATTTTTAAAAGTAGAAGCTCAAATTGTTTGGGCACAGACATGGATAGTAAGACATAACTCTGCAGGCTATCTCTGCAGTAGATTGCAACTCCGCTACCTTTTGCAGTTCTATCTTGTCGGAAAATGTTATAGTCAGGGATGGAAATTTCAGCGTTTTTGGTGGCCTTTCTAAGCCAGGATTCAGACATGACGCAGACATCCGGGTTGGCAGAGTGTGCTAAAGCAGTGAATAAAACAAACTTAGGAAGAAGGCTTCTAATGTTACCATGCATGAAACCAAGGCTTTTACGGTTACAGAAGTCAATAAATGAGAGCGCCTGGGGAATTGGAGTGGAGCTAGGTACAGCAGGGCCTGGATTAACCTCTACATCACCAGAGGAGCAGAGAAGATGTAGGATAAGGATACGGCTAAAGGCTATAAGAACTGGTCGTCTAGTACGTTCAGAACAGAGAGTAAAAGGAGCAGGTTTCTGGGCGCGTTACAATAGATTCAATGCATAATGTAAAGACAAAGGTATGGTAGGATGTGAGTACAGTGGAAGTAAACCTAGGCATTGAGTGACGATGAGAGAGGTGGGACAAGAGGATTAGCTGAGGCATATTGAGCAGGGCTGGAGGCTCTACAGTCAAATAAGACAATAATCACTAACCAAAACAGCAATGGACAAGACATATTGACATTAGGGAGAGGCATGTGTAGCCGAGAGATCATAGGTTCCAGTGAGTAGCTGGGTGGGCTGGAGACACGGCGATTCAGACAGCTAGCGGGCCAGGGCTAGCAGAAGGGGCTTAGAGGGACATCGCGACGGGAAGAAGTCTGTTGTAGCCCCCTCATGTGGTTACGTTAGCCGACCAGTCGTGATGGATCAGCAGGGGTCCGTGTAGTAGAAGGGTCCAGGCCAATTGGCAAAATAGGTATAGTAGCCCAACAAATTGGTTGATGGACCTCTTCAGCTAACAGTCCGGTATGCTCCAGACAGCTAGCGGGCCACGGCTAGCAGATGGGCATTCAAGGGACGTCGCGACGGAGAAGCCTGTTGAAAACCCCCCTCGGGCGGATGACGTCGGTAGTACAGTCGTGGTGGATCGGCGGGGCTCCGTGTCAGCAATAAAAGGGGTCCAGGCCAATTGGCAAAATAGGTATTGTAGCCCAAGGAGTGGCTGATGGACCTCTTGAACTAGCCGGGAGATGGGCCTAGCATAGGCTAGCTCCAGGTTAATTGGTTCTTGCTTTGGGACAGAGACGTTATCCAGGAGAAGCCAATCGGATAGCAGCTAGCTAGCTGCCATGATCCAGGTGAAGAGGTTCAGAGCTTGCGGTAGGAATCCGGGGATATGGAGAAAAATAAGTCCGATAAGCTCTGGGTTGAATCACGCTGTGCAGACTGTAGGAGTTGTCTGGGCTAAAGGTTAGCTGATGACCGCTAGCAGTGGCTAGCTGACTACTAGCTAGTAGCTAGTTAGCTGGCTAGCTTCTGTTGGGGGTTCCGGTTCTAAAGTAAAGAAAATAGCAGATCCATACCACATTGGGTGAGGCGGGTTGCAGGAGAGTATGTTGAAGTTGGGGTTAAGAAAAATAAAAAAAATATATGCTAAGAAAAAATATAAAGATATATACACGGGACACGACAAGACGAAGACAAAAGACGCTTGACTGCTACGCCATCTTGGATTTCTCCTACTACTGCATCTGAGATTTGGGCTAGTAGAAGAAGAATTATAATGTCAAACAGCTCTCGTTTACCATAAAATGGCCTCCTTCAATTTCCACACAAAAGGGGAGGAGAGAGGAACTAGAAATGAAAAAGGTGTGTGTGTGTGCCAACCTGTCTGCCAGACACTCTAATGGATCTATTAGATCGGCTATTCCCACCCAGGGGTACGTGTAATGCCGTCGACGATACGCCAAATAAAAATGTGATTCACATTTTCAAACAGTTCATTTAGATTTTCCAACGTGGCTATACATTTGGGTGATGTTTTTTTCCTCACCTGAGTAGCCTTGTTTCACTGATAAAAATAAAATGAAACCATCTACTGTTCAATGAAATAACAACACAATGTCAAATACAGGTAGCCTAGTCAAATAATGAACATTCAATCACATTAATCGTTACTCTCTCATGGGTGAAACCTTCACTCTTGCACAGACATTTAGAAACCAAACATGCCAATTTGAAAAATAAGCCACAGGAGTTTTTTGAGCGAGAACGAAGATGACTTTCGATACCATTAATAACAAGGGGCTATAAGCGTCTTATATGGTGAGCTACAGAGTGGCTAGGACAGACAAGCCCCATACTATTGTGGAGGACTTAATTCTTCCTGCTGCCGCAGATATGGCTAGGACAATGCTGGGGGAAAAGGCCAAAAAAACTATACAGACAATGACTTCATCAAACAACACTGTTTCACAACGCATCAGTGACATGGCAGGAGATGTTTTGAAACAGTTACTGCTTCGCATACAAGCCAGTGAATTCTATGCGTTACAGCTGGATGAGTCAACAGACGTGGCGGGCCTGGCACAGCTCATGGTATATGTCTGTTATGTTTATGGGGGCTCAATTAAGGAAGACATCCTCTTCTGCAAACCACTGGAAACAACAGGAGAGGATATTTTTAAAGTACTGGACAGCTTTGTGACATCAAATGGACTTTGGTGGTCAAGATGTGTTGGTATCTGTACTGATGGCGCAAAAGCCATGACAGGGAGACATAGTGGCGTGGTAACGCACGTGCAAGCAGTTGCTCCCGATGCCACTTGGGTACACTGCAGCATCCACCGAGAGGCTCTTGCTGCCAAGGGAATGCCTGACAGCTTGAAAGACGTTTTGTACACTACAGTGAAAATTATTAACTTTGTTAAAGCAAGGCCCCTGAACTCTTGTGTATTTTCTGCACTATGCAATGATATGGGCAGCGACCATGTAACGCTTTACAACATACAGAGGTGCGCTGGTTATCAAGGGGCAAAGTATTGACACGTTTTTTGAATTGAGAGACAAGCTTAAAGTTTTCTTTACTGACCATAATTTTCACTTCTCTGACCGCTTGCATGAAGATGAGTTTCTCACACGACTGGCCCATCTGGGTGATGTTTTTATCTTGCCTGAATGATCTGAATCTAGGATTACAGGGACTCTCCGCAACTATATTCAATGTGAAGGACAACATTGAGGCTATGATTAAGAAGTTGGAGCTCTTCTCTGTCTGCATTAACAAGGACAGCACACAGGTCTTTCGATCAATGTATGATTTTTTGTATGCAAATGAACTCAAGCTTACGGACAATGTCAAATGTGATATAGCGAAGCACCTGAGTGAGCTGGGTGCGCAATCACGCAGGTACTTTCCCGAAATGAACGACACAAACAACTGGATTCGTTATCCCTTTCATGCCCTGCCTCCAGTCCACTTACCGATATCTGAACAAGAGAGCCTTATCGAAATTGCAACAAGCTGTTCTGTGAAAATGTAATTTAATCAGAAGCCACTGCCAGATTTATGGATAGGGCTGCGCTCAGAGTAACCAATCTTGGCAAATCTCGCTGTTAAGACACTGATGCCCTTTGCAACCATGTACCTACGTGTATGTGAGAGTGGATTCTCGGCCCTCACTAGCATGAAAACTAAATACAGGCACAGACTGTGTGGAAAATAATTTAAGACTGAGACTCTCTCCAATACAACCCAACATTGCAGAGTTATGTGCATCCTTTCAAGCACACCCTTCTCATTAACCTGTGGTGAGTTGTTCACAATTTTTGATGAACAAATAATGTTTTATATGTAAGATGGCCCAAATAATGAGCAAAATGATTGATTATTATTATATTATTATTGGTGCCCTGGTCCTATAAGACTCACACTCATTCTTATGTTTAATAAATGTATCATATAGTGTGTGTGTGTGGCAGGCTTACAATGATGGCAAAAAACAACATTTGAGAGTGCACTGACCCTGGTGCAAGAGGGGGTATGCAGCTGGAGGTTGAATGTTTGAAGGGGTACAGGACTATAAAAAGTTTGGGAAACATTGTAAGATGATAGCATGGGGACATGAAGATGGAAGGGAGGAGAGGGTGTGTGTGTCTGTGTGTGTGTGTGTGTGCGTGCGTGCAGGCATGCGAGAGAGAGAGAGCGAGAGAGAGCATCATGGGAGCTAGCGTGTCACAGAATAGTCCTAGCCAACCAGACTGAGGTAGGGAGTTCCCAGCAGGTTAATGTTTACACTGGGACTGAACGGGGGAAGGTGGGGTGAGGGGGGGGGTTACTGTGAGTCATAAGGTTCCTGACTGTCATTAACATGTTACCGAAACCCACCCTGACACCTGAGCATGACTGTGACACTATCCAGAGTCACACACACTCACCTAACAGAGTTAATCCTGAAACGCACATAAATACAAGGTTGACTGTACTTTTGACTAAACACACACAGGCAAACATGTTGTAGACATCTAAACGTTCAACATAGCAGTTCAGCTACTGTACAAGGAGAGCCATCCATTATTATGGAACATTCTTCACAGACTCTATACAGTCCAAACACAATGCCAAAATATATATGCCACTATGATGGTGGTCAAGTGCATTAGAGAAGTCTGTTATTCTAGCTATATGGAGATATCGGTTCATATTGTTCTTGCCTTAGGAAGCAGATGTCAGAATCTTTCAACACGATGGATGTAGACATAACCATTGGACATTCAGCAAGTGGAATCTCAGGAATTAATTATTTCTTGCACTTGCACGCTCGTAGGAAATACTAAACCCCTAAGGTGGAGCAGAGTAGAGTTTCTGGGTTTGCCCTCTGGGCTTGCATGGTAGGCAAATAGCCCATCAGTCAGTATGCGAGTCCTGCCGGACCACAGAGCTGCTAAAAGACATTTTTATTTAGTCTGCTCCCCACACTTCTCTTTCCTTATTATGTAGAATCACTTAAAACGTCTTAGGGTATGTCCCAAAATGGCTCCCTTTTTTTATATAGTGCACTACTTTTAAGTAGAGCTTATGGAGACCTATGAGCCCTGGTCAAAAAGAGTGCACTATATAGGGAATATATGGTGCCATTTTGGGACGCACACTTAGAGGAAAAACGTCAGAGGGAGTTTGGCATCTTGATTGAAGGACTACTTTCCTTGGAGTGCATTCAGAAATGCCTTGCTTTTCCTTTTGGGTGTTTCAAGTTCCAGCTGTTTTCTTTAGCCAGCATTTATTCAAATACTTAATCATAATAATAACAGTATTAATCGTTGACGTCAATAAGAATTACATTTAAATGTAATTGGGGCAAATTATACTGGGTGTCGAAAGTGGACACTACTGAATACACAGTTTTTGACTGACTTGGGAAAACAACATAAAAACACTGGAAAGCAACTTTTCCCAGAAATCTATTTGCTTGCTCAATTGCAAAGCTTCTATTTTCCTTCAATATAGTATGCCAGTCTCTAATGATTGATAACACAGTGACTGAGTCCATTGATGATCACTGAACCATGGAACGATTACCTAAATATAGTAACCTGTAGTGTTTAGTGGAATAATTACCACTGATATTAATAGGGTGGGGCCAGAGAGGGAAAAAACCCCAATGAGACCAGGAAGTATAACGTTAAGCAATGTTTCGCCATGTCACAATGATACATGGAAACATACTGTACCACCTATGCAAACCTACTAGCACAAACATACTGTATCACAAACATGACACACTTGCCTAACCACATAACCGTCTGACAAAGCCAAAGTCAAATCTTTTCAATCAATAACATTCACCACAGTGTTACAAAGCTGATATTGTGCACCAAGGCAATAAATAGTCTCGACACCATCTGATTCAACGTGTTCCTCTTTCCATACTGATGTAATACAGTACATACGCTCCCGATGATGTGAATTAAAATGCAACCCAATCTGGCTGGTGTCCCCAGTCCACTTCCTGTTTGGTCATTGATCTATGCTTATCTGCTCTTCCTCTGAAGCCCAGATGAGCCCCAGTTACATAGCTACCCAGAGACAATCTGGATATTACAAGATGGAGCCGTACTGGATGGCCACCGTTTTGCATGCTCTGACCCAACTTTGCTATTTTGTGATTCTTTTGTCGTTTATTTAGACTTTTTTTCACGAAATGTATCAGCTATTATTTCTTACAACCGACAAGAACTCCAGAACATCAGATCGGCAGGTACTTACCTCAATTCCGTTTTCTACTTCGACTCATCTGCCCTGGGCTCTCTGTGTAATTCCAACCCAATTGTCATGCTAACCAAGAGGAAACGCCGGCATCACTGATGCAATAGAGGGGTGAGATGGTGAGATGAAGGCGAAGGGAAAACCAGCCACCTCCTCCCTACATTCTATTGGCCAATGTACAGTCACTTGATAATAAGATGGATGACCTCTGATCGTGGATTCGCTACCAACGGGACTCTCGGAATTGCAATATTCTTTGCTTTTCAGGAACATTGCTCTCAGACAAGATACCCCCCACGGCTATCCAACTCCATGGATTCTCCATTCACCAGGCGGACAGGACAGTGGAGTCTGGGAAATCGAGGGGGGGAGGGGTTTGCCTCTTCATCAACCACAACTGGTGTGCTAACTCCAGCGTGGTGGAAGTGTCGACCCACTGTTCACCTGTCTTGGAATACCTGATGGTCAAATACCAACCCTTCTACCTCCCGAGGGAGTTTTCAGCTGTTCTCGTGACTGCTGTATACATTCCACCAGCTGGTGCTTAACGAACTGTACAAGGCTATAAACACGCTGGAAATCCTACACCAAGAGGCTGCCTTTCTGGTTACCAGCGATTTTAATTTGGCGTCAATAAGACACGTGATGCCCAACTATCATCAACCCCCCTTCGATTTCCCACGTCTCCAACCCCTTAGGAGCGGTAAAGTCCTTGACCACTGATATTCTACACACAAGCAAACACACAAGGCCCTCAGATCATGGTTCCGTACTCTTGCTGATTCCGTACTCTTGCTTCCTGTTTACAAGCAGAAGCTGAAACAGGAAGTAACCGCGATTCGCTCCATTGAGAAACGGCCACCAGAATCAAAGGGTAGGTTTCAGGACTGCTTTGCTAGCGCTGATTGGAATATGTTTCGAGACTCTGCCGATAACATCGACGAGCTAACCACATCTGGCAATGGCTTCATTAGAAAATGCATCGACGACGATGCACCCATGGGGAGGGGTCGCTGCTTCCCCAATCAAAAGCCCTGGATTAACACCGAGGTTGGCGCTAAACTAAAGAGCAGGGCTAGCGCACACAGAGCTATCGCAGACAACCCTGATGCTACGGTCAAATACAGGAATAAGTACAAGAAGGCCCGTTATGACCTCTGCAGAGTCATCAAATGAGAGAAAGGACAATATAGAAATAAAGTGGAATCCTATTACACAGGCTCCAACACCTGTCGCATGTGGCAAAGGCTACAGTCTATTACAGATTACAAAGGAAGACCCAACCGTGATCTGCCCAAATATGCCTCTCTACCAGACAAACTCAATGCATTTTATGCACGCTTTAATAATAACAACAACGTTAATCTCGCTCCCTGAGGCCGACATGAGAAGGGTCTTTAATCAGGTCAACACTCGCAAGGCCACGGGCCCCGATGGTATTCCAGGGCGCATTCTCAGAGCATGTGTAAAACAGCTAGCAGGCATATTCACAGTCATTTTCATCCTCTCCTTGTCCCAGTCTGTAATCCCCACGTTTTAAGATGACCACCATCATCCCTGTTCCCAAGAACTCTAAGGCTTCATGTCACAATGACTACCGCCCTGTAGCACTCACTTCTATAATCATGAAGTGCTTTGAGAGGCTGGTTATGGCACACATTAACTCCACCATCCCAGACACCCTAGACCCACTCCAATTTGAATACCGCCCGACAGACCCATAGATGACGCAATCTGAAATTGCTCTCCACACTGCCCTCACCCACATAGATAACAGGAATATCTATGTGAGAGTGCTGTTCATTGACTACAGCAAGAGCTACCGGTGCATCAAGTCTGACACCAACAGGCTCTTGAACAGCTTCTATCCCCAAGCAATAAGACTGATAAATAGCTAACTGTCACGTCCTGGCCAGTATAAGGGTTAATTGTCATTTTAGTTTGGTCAGGACGTGGCAGAGGGTATTTGTTTTATGTGGTTCGGGGTGGTGTTTTGGTAAAAGGGCGTTTGATTGAGTATTTCCGGGTTTTTGGTTTATGGTCTATGTTTATGTATTTCTATGTGTAGTCTAGTGAGTGTGTTTCTATGATTGGTTAATTGGGGTTGGGACTCTCAATTGAAGGCAGGTGTTTTCCCATTGCCTTTGATTGAGAGTCCCATATATTAGGGTGTGTTTGTGTCTGTCATTTGTGGGAGATTGTTTCTTGTCTAGCATGTATGAGCCTGAGAAGACTGTCGGTATATCGTGAGTTTGTTTTGTTGTTTTTGTGTTCATTTTGATTTAATAAATGTTCAAAATGAACAAACACAGTCCTGCTGCATTTTGGTCCTCCTTCACCGACGATAACCGTGACACTAACAAAATAGCTACATGGACTATCTGAGTTAACCTTGTATCTTTATTGACCTACTTATTTTTAGACTCTATGCACACTCACAGGGCCCTACACACACACACTCACATACTCCATCATCTGCTCACATGTACATAATATTCACATACATTTATACAGACTCTACACACACGCAAACACACTCACTGTTTATCTTATATCCTGTTGCCTAGTCACCTTACCCCTAGACATATCTACCTCAATCACTCCAGTATCCCTGCACATTGTAAACATGGTATATGAACTGACCCTGTATATAGTATGCTTACTTACTTACTTATTGTGTTCTTTATATTTCTCCTTATTTCTTGTGTGTTTTTTATAGTGCTACATTGTTATTGATTATTGCATTGTTGGGGTTAGAGCTTGCAAGAAAGGCATTTCATTGTACTTGTGCATGTGACATTAAAACTTGAAACTTGTTTTACTAGAAAAAGGGGGGGAAGAAGTGGAGAGAATTTGTCGAAAGAAGAGAGAAAATGGATAGAAGACATGAAAGGGGAAAGTAGTTATCTTCAGTCAATAGCGCCTCCTAGAGCAGACTCAACCCCCCCGTCCCCGTCACACACACAAACACACACACACCACACACTGATACACAGCATGGCAGGACGCCATCCATCTGCACCATTCTCCTTAGTTGTGTTCCCTCCCTCTCTCCTGGACTGTGTTCCTCTCACACTCCCTCCCTCCTCCCTACCTCACTCTCTCTCCATCTACATCGACTTGTTCTCTATCAACCAGCATAATCTATCCTCCACAACAACATTCAATTCCTTCACCCACACCACCCTACTTCCCACTCCCCCAACATCACAGGTATACATCTCTCCTAGCAATCCATCCTCCAAACCGGCAAGCATAATTCACAAAGCGGCTCAGAGTAGCAGTGCTGATCTAGGATCAGTTCTGTCCTTTAAGTCATAATGAATACAAGGTCTTCTTTCCACCATAGGAGGTGGTGTAGAGGTTAAACCGACTCACAATGGCTATTGGCCTGCGCTATGTGGAGTGCTATGCTAGCATGTGGCCAGCGCGTTACACCATGCCAATGGAATGCCCTCATATCAGAGAGAGATTAAACACAAAACAAGTTACAAAAGGAGCAGGCGGAGAACTGGGAAACTGAAGAAGAGAACAAAAAGAAACATTTTGGTGTGACAGTTTGTTTACGAAAGAGGTCGGTCACCAACCAGTGGGCACAGACGTCAGTTCAACGTCTAGTTTTGATTTACATTTGGTTGAGTTGTTGGGGGGATGACATGTGGTCACCTTAAAGGCTCTCTACTGATCGGTGTCTCAAATCATTAGAGGAACCATTCAAATCCCCCCATTTAGAGTGACCAAGCCACAAAGAGAGGGACTGAGGGAGAGAGAAGAGAGAGAGACAGAGAGACAGAGAGAGAGAGAGAGATGGAGAGTGAGAGAGCGTGAAAGAGACAGACAGACAGAGTGACAGAGTGAGAGACAGTGAAAGAGAGATAGAGAGAGATCGAGAGAATGAGAGGAGACAAAAGAGGAAAAAGAGAAGGACAGGAAGCAAGAGAGAGAGAGTAAATGAACACAACAGAGTGATAGAGAATGGGTTTAATGGAACATTATGGAATCCATTCAGCGCTAATGGCTGGCAGTGATTCCAGACGAGGCATGTTCTGACTGAAGTGGCTGTTCCTTTCAATGGTTAGGCCCCAATTAGGACTAGCAGTCTAGCGTTAGCACATCCGTCACATCACTGGTAATTACCATTGAATTACCACAGAGGCTAACGTCTGAAAATACCGTCTTTACGAGCTGTGACGCGCCATCTGTCCCTCTTCCAACGTCGTGATCAATAAGCAGTGGAGTGACGCGTGGACTGATGGTACAACATTGACTAAAGAAACGTTACTGTTCTCCAACAATGGAAGGAAAAAACAGGCCCGTTGCATTTAACTATGTTGGTGAGAGTCTGTTAAAAATATGTAAGCCTGTTAAATTCAATCAGTTGATGTGATTCCATGAGTGGGGAAAAATGGGAGTGTATACTGATGTCTTAAAACATAAAAAAAGATCTAAGTATTATGCATTATTGTATGGTAATAATGTGAAATAAAGTCAATAAAGTGATTAGAGAGAGTTTTTGTTATCTACGTATGATCTAAGGCAAGGATGGGCAGTTCCGACAGCGGTGGGAGCCAGATGAAATCTGAAATTACCTTTTTTTTGTTAGTTTCCTGCAATTCTACACATCTTGCCATAGAGCAGAGATAAATATTTGCAATTTTATAACTGATTTCATGCAATTCCATATATTTTTCCATAGGGTGGAGAGAAATGTTTGCAGTTTTGAATATGATAACTGAGTGAGGGTGACTAACAAAATCAATGGGGCCCCCGGTCGGTAATTTGACCATGATTACTACAAGTTTAGATAGCTGTCTAGACTAACTTACCGATAAATAAAAAATAGGCTGATATGGAAAAATTGGGTGACTCTCAGTGACTGACATAACAAGAGAAAAACTGCTGATAGACAAGCATATTTTGAAATTGCACCTTGTGTATTCTATAATTGACTATTAAAGTCTAACATATCATAAAGGTATGAACAATGAGTGAACAATGGTATCAAGTTGATAACTTTCAACTGCACTTACAGTTGATGTAACCCCATACTGCACGATGAAACACACAAATACAACAGATTAGATGTCATATGGAAAGATTAACCTCTACAGTATTGGTGGGTCCCCCTCGGGACTGTTGAGCTAACGTAGGCTAATGCGATTAGCATGAGGTTGTAAGTAACAAGAACATTTCCCAGGACATAGACATATCTGATTTTGGCTTAAATTCTTGTTAATCTAACTGCACTGTCCAATTTACAGTAGCTGTTACAGTGAAAGAATACCATGCAGAATACCATGCTATTGAGGAGAGTGCACAGTTATGAACTTGAAAAGTTATTAATAAACCAATTAGGCACATTAGGGCAGTCTTGATACAACATTTGAAAAGAAATACAATGGTTCATTGGATCAGTCTAAAACTTTGTACATACACTGCTCCCATCTAGTGGCCAAAATCTAAATTGCGCCTGGGCTGGTGGAATAATACATTATGGCCTTTCTCTTGCATTTCAAAGATGGTACAAAAAAATTAATAAAATGAATTTTTCTTTGTATAATAATCTTTTACCAGATCTAATGTGTTATATTCTACTACATTCATTTCACATTTCCAGAAACTTCAAAGTGTTTCCTTTCAAATGGTATCAACAACATGCATATCCTTGCTTCAGGTCCTGAGCTACAGGCAGTTAGACTTGGGTATGTCATTTTAGACGAAAATTGAAAAAAAGGTTCCGATCCTTAAGAGGTTTAAAAACATACTCGTCGAAGAGATGTGTTTTATATGAGATTATCTCTTCATTCATATTGAAGCCATGACTCCAGAACTACTCAATACCACAGAGAGTTCAATGCTTCTCAAAGCTAAACAGTTGGCCTTCTTCCTCCCAAACTCTTCATTTTCTGCCTTTTCATTTCCAGAGCTCCTGAAACATGACAGACAAAATCCTTAACAGTCCATAACTCCACTGCTCTCTCTGTCATATCTGATGCAGGCAGAGGGCCAAACGAGGCACGAGTGGGTGGATGCACCACAACAGGCAAGGGGATATCTCACTATCACACACACCTCACCGAGTCTCACACACACCTCACCGAGTTCTACACCAGTTTTTTAATGGGTACCCAACACTTTGGGAACGCTCCAACACTTTGGGAACGCTCCCCAACACTTTTGGTAAACTTTTCTCTTGTGCCCTTTTTGACCCCAAAGAAACCACAGTCTGATGTTCCCCCACACCTTTTTACACCTTCTACTTATTTGCCCTCTCGCTCTCTCGATGTCGTTCCTCCGTGTGGAAGAATGGAGATGACTGACTTAAAACCTCATTCAATAGAGCCAGCAGCAGTGATTACAATGACAACAATAACAAACTAAAAACTATATCATCGATATCATAATATCGAAAACCCAGAACTAAAATCTTGCGTGTTAAGTCGGCTGGATGTTCTCTGGGTGGTGGACCATTCTTCATACACACGGGAAACTGTTGAGCGTGAAAAACCCAGCAGCGTTGCAGTTCTTGACACAAACCAGTGCGCCTGGGACCTACTACCATACCCCGTTCAAAGGCACTTAAATCTTTTGTCTTGCCCATCCCCCTCTAAATGGCGCAAATACACAACCCATGTCTCAATTGTCTCAAGGACTAAAAATCCTTCTTTAACCTGTCTCCTCCTCTTCATTTACACTGATTGAAGTGGATTTAGCAAGAGACATCATAGCTTTAACCTGGAGTCATCTGGGCAGTCTATGTCATAGAAAGAGCAGGTGTTCTTAATGTTTTGTACACTCAGTGTCTGTAGATCAGATGTGGTCCTACCGCACATGTAGCGTCAGCTGCAGCTGGTGGAAGAGGAAAAGGCTGTTAATTGGAGTCTCACTCCGGAGGCCCGGGGTTTAAATGGTGCAGCGCTCAGAGTAAAGGGTTAAACTGAACCACATGCACACACACTCTCATACACGCAGGTACGCATGCGTGCACACACACACATGCACACACACACGCCGCACGCACACACACACACACACACACACACACCTAGCACAGGGAGTTCATTCACACAGGCAGTAAAGCAATCGAAGGTCAGGATGGGTGACATTCAAAACACTGGCAACCCACCACAGGCTGAGATATTGAGATACTTAGGGAGAGCTTTATACAAATCCTGCCACGAGGAAAGCAGGGGGAGGCCTGTCATTCTGTTTCCTCTCTCTATCATTCTGTCCTCTCTCTCACCC
The DNA here is from genome assembly GCF_901001165.1 of Salmo trutta. Lineage (NCBI taxonomy): Eukaryota > Metazoa > Chordata > Actinopteri > Salmoniformes > Salmonidae > Salmo > Salmo trutta. The sequence continues at coordinate 55,820,022 of NC_042958.1, forward strand.
GTTTCTCGTTCCTCTCTCCCTCCTATCTCTCATCCATCTCTCTTGTCCTCTGTGTTCTCAGACCCGGCTAAACGTCAGGTGTATTTGCATTAAGGAATAATTCACATTCTGTGAGTCATTTTCCAAAGGCTGAGTTCCAGGCCAGTGGTTTAGTAAAATACCTCAGGTCCTCTGTTGCTACGGTTCCTAGCCCTCTGTTGCTACGGTTCCTGGCCGTCCTGGGCAGTTACAGGCCACTTTGTGAACATTAGGCCTGTTTGTGGTGGCATAGGTTCTCGGACAGCTGAAAAAAGATGTACGTGCAGGTGGTCGTTCCCAACTAGTACTCAATGAAAACCCCTTAGGCGAATACACACACACACACACATACAGGTATGTGAGTGGCAGGCCTTCCTACAACTGCATATCTGGCATCGTCACAGTTGATAGAGCAATGAGGAAATGCCTGTCTGTAGTTTGCACTCGGTTCGATTCTTAGCGGCCAGATGGGTCACACGTCCAGAGTGACCTCTCCAGCACGTCTCTGATCTCTTATTGTCGTTTGTCTTTCTGCGATTTCGCTTTAGAGGCCCTGGGCCACAGGCATGCCAAGCTCACCCCTCAGATTCTTCTCTGCGTTGTCAGGTGCCAACAAGCTGTCAATCACTCACCAGCCCCCGCCCCCTTACTCATGTCACATCAACATTTGACAGGAAGTGAGATTGTTGAGAGAGTGTGTCTGGAAGGGGAGTGTATGTGCATGTGTGTGTGTCGTGAAGCGTATTTGTGTACGCGTGAGTGTGTGTGTTTGTTCCCTATGCTGTGCCAACGGTTGTATGTGTGACTGTTTATGTGTGCTCCTAGGGGGTTGTGTGTATACATACACATGCAGTGACTCTGTGGTGTGATATCTAGTGTTTATTTGAAACAAGCGGATTAATCAAGGGCATCAAGCAAGATTCCTTATATCTCCAAACCTCCATGCACACGTCTGTCTTCCAATAGTGTATTTGTGTGATGGTTGCAAAACAACATATATGAATCCATAGACTACTTGAGAAAATGAATGCCAGGGAATGTATCTGGTCTTTTCACAGGTGAGTGTAGTTTCTGGTTACCATAGCATAAACAGAATAAATGGGATTCCGAAGAAGTTTGGAGGTGTGGGAATGTTGAGGGAAAGCTCCTTCCATTACACTCCCCCGTCTGTTATCGGACGGGAGTGTCTGGGAGTAGAAGCGCACCAGGGGATACGTTAAGACAAACACACCATGGGATCCTCTCCAATCATATCTACAACACTGACCACACTGTTTACACACGCCACTCAGTTAACCCGTTTCCACGACAACGTCAAAAGGCCGCAATTGTTTTATCTGCCGAAAAGCTGTCATTACCGTAAATTCCGGACTATAAGCCGCAACTTTTTTCCCAGGCTTTGAACCTCGCGGCTTAAACAATGACGCGGCTAATATATGGATTTTTCCCTCTTTCAATAACATTTTCTCCAAAAAAACACATTCTGTGACGTGCTCAGTTTTTTGGCGGCATGAAGCTTTCATTAGACCAATGAAATTGCCGAACGGGTTAAGGTCAAACAACTTTTTTGTTTACTGTTTAGATTAAATCGAGCGCTCTCAAACTTCCCATCATTCTGATTACGGTAGTCATTTTGTCACCCTCATCATGGCAAAGACACGGAGAAATGCATATGATCAAGTTGAAGGCGATTGATCTGGCTGTTGGAAAAGGAAATAGAGCTGCTGCACGGGAGCTTGGTCTTAATGAGTCGATGATAAGACGTTGGAAACAGCAGCTTACTGCTAATTTTACATTTTTTGTTACAAGCCGTGTTTCGTTAAAGCCTGTGTAAAGTTCATTTGTTTCAATGTACCGGTAGGCACCTGCGGTTAAATTCAGTGGGTGCGGCTTATATTCAGGTGCGCTTAATAGTCCGGAAATTACGGTAATCATTTGGGGCTCACGCTCACTGGGCCAGTAATTACCCGTTAGTCTTTCAGAACCCCCTCGCAGTCGCAGGTCAACAGACTATCAGTCTTAAAATGGCCGCCGATCCTCATGGTCAGAAATATGACGAGTCATGTACCAGCTAGCGTCTTATACCAAGCTAGCGCTCTACTCAGCTCAAATAAACAGGCCTATAGCATATCAAACATACCAGATCACATTCTAGCTCCGACCACAGGGGCATGCTTGTTTTGATAGCACGCTAGGCCACGGATTGATAAATACGCCATATTGAAAAAGCTCTGTCTGATGGGAGATTAATGCGGCATAAATATGACAGATAAATATGTCATGCTAGTTTTTTTGTTTGTTGCTGGAAGCACATTTTGAGAGACCGCAGTGGCTTTGGGGGCTGAGACGGCGTGGAGGCCAGAGAGCATAACAACCCTGTAACTAATGTCTTATTATACACAGGGAAACAAAAGGAGAGCGATTTCAACATGCTGATCCTACGCAACAGAAAGAGATGCGAAATAGGCTACAGAGAAAAGAGAGATGGGCAGAAGACCTGTAGGAGAGGTAAAGAGGTGAAGAAAGAGAACAATAACGGAGACATGGGTTTCAAAGGGGTAAGACTTAGAGGCAGAAACATGTTGAGTCAATCTTACCACAGAAGAAGCAAGTCAAAGTAACATATCACTGAATTTTAGGACATATATGAACAGTGGAATATCACAGTGTGTCATTCCAGTCAGATGATAGACCCTGAACAACAGCAAGGCACCAGGCATTCCTATGGGATGATGATGTCATCAGAAGTGGCCCATGCTGGAGACGGAAGGTTTTCAGTGCACACATAGTGTTGATGAAGACTTACAGGAGCCTCTTTGACAACTAGGCCTCTTCCTAACAATGTCCCTTTATCGCCCAACATCTCACCCAAGTCTACCCAACAACCTGTGTGGGACAGACAATTGGGTTGGGAGAGGAACAGGGGACATGGTCTTATCATCCTCTACGACTCTCTCTCTCTCATATGATGTAGTAGAGCCTTGGCCAAACATCTTAAGAACACAAGACTTAATGGAAGTAAATATCCGCTAATTGTGCCACGATATCTATCTCCCAGCCAGACAGTAATAAAGGAGAAAACATTAGTGAAAACACAGCGGTGAAATCACCCATAATGATAAGCTAAGCCAAAGACGTTGACAGCGACTGCTGGAGCACCACACAACTGTGGAATCTACCAAGGCTGCGAGATTTCCCACAATGCACTGGGGCGCTTGTTGAATTTTCCCCTTTTCCCTCCTTCTCGCCACCCGCACAAAGCGTGAAGAGAGCTTAAGGGTAAATCAAAACAGTGCGGTACAGTACGTGGCATACGGGGCTTGTAATCTTAATAAGATGACGTCATAGCTAACGCACTGGTACCATGGCCTGAAGCCCTCAAATCTCTCCCACAACAGAGAGCAAAGATCACATGAATTGTTGTGTGTGTATGTTTCTGGGGGTAGTGTGTGTGTGTGTGTGTGTGTGTGTGTGTGTGAGTGTGTGTGTGTGTGTGTGTGTTCGCATGCTGAACTTTAACTGTCCTCCACTGGTCTTTCTGGGTGGAATGCTCCACTAAACTACCCACGCTGCATAGCTTCAACGAATGGCACGTTGTCATGACAACATCCCGGTGACGCTCATGGTAAACTTAGCAAGAAAGAAATATTGTCGACATCCCTCAAGAATGCAGCCTCTCACCGAGCCTCCATTTCACGCAAGTCGTTCCTCATCCAACAAGATCAGAAACATCCGAAGCTTACAGAACAAGACCTGGGGTCATCGTACTCTTCGTGCCATGGATCATCACTACAGGCTCCGGGCCATGGATCATCACTGGAGGCTTCGTGCCATGGATTATCACTGGAGGCTCCGGGCCATGGATTATCACTGGAGGCTTTGTGCCATGGATCATCACTGGAGGCTTCGGACCATGGATCATCACTAGAGGCTTCGTACGTGTAGCCGGAACAGGTCTCACCGGACTGAGGAGACGTACTGGCAGCCTGGTGCATGGAGCTGCCACAGGGCTTACCAGGCTGGAGAGATGCACTGGAGGCCGGGTGCGTGGATCAGGCACAGGATATACTGGGCCGTGGAGGCGCACTGGAGGTCTGGAGCGTAGGGCTGGCACAACCCGTCCTGGCTGAATGCTCACTTTAGCCCGGAAAGTACGGGGCGCTGGCACAGGACGCACTGGGCTCTGGAGGCGCACTGGAGATACAGTGCGCATCACCGCATAACACGGTACCTGACTGGTCACACGCTCCCCATGGTAAGCACGGGGAGTTGGCTCAGGTCTAAACCCTGACTCCGCCAATCTCCCCGTGTGCCTTCCCCAAAAACAAATTTGGGAGCCGCCTCTCAGGCTTCCATCATTGCCGTGGCTCCCGATCTCGTCGCCGTTCCTCCCTCGCTGCTACCACCTGTTCCCATGGGAGGCGATCCCTTCCGGCCTGGATCTCCTCCCATGTCCAGGATCATTTGCCGTCCAGGATGTCCACTCCTCCTGGCCACACTGCTTCGTCCGTTTTTGGTGAGATCTTCTGTCACGTTCGTCCTAAGAATGAGACCAAGGTGCAGCGTGGTAAGCGTACATCTTTCTTTTAATAGATGAACACCGACAAAACAAAGAAAATACAAAAAACAAACGTAAAGTTCTGCAGGCTTAACAGTAGCTATACAAAAACAAGATCCTACAAAAACCCAGTGGGAAAAGGCTGTCTAAATATGATCCCCAATCAGAGACAACGAAAGACAGCTGCCTCTGATTGGGAACCATATCAGGCCAACATAGAAATGCAAAACATAGAAATACATCATCTAGAATGCCCACCCAAATCACACCCTGACCTAACCAAATAGAGAAAATAAAAAGGCTCTCTACGGTCAGGGCGTGACACAACTGCATCATACCCGCTGTATTTCTGTATTTTGAAAGTTATATATTTTGAAAACTTGATTGCTGACATGCAAAATATTTTTAGACTATATCAACAATGGACTACTGTAGCAAATACCAAAAGATAGTTTTGGGGTGGAATTTTCCTTTAAGACACTGACTGACTCCCCTCTCCAAACCCAGACCCATGGTCTGTTGTATGTACCAGCTGCAGACAAATACTGTATGAGAGAGCCAGTGAGTGAATGCTTCATCAGGTGTCTTTGATTAATGCATGATTGCAATTGTGCTCAGGTGTGGAACTAGCCCATGCCTGCAGGCACACATACACTGTCATGCCCTCACCTGCATTAGCCAATCAGAGTGTTCACCACGTAGGCACCTCTGTGCTGAGCCCACAAGCCCAAACCAGTCACAGACAGTGGAGCAGGGCAGAACCATGCCAAGCCTGCTACTCCAAACCCCCTCCCTCCCTCCTTAATTCCTCTGTTCCCCCACACACAGGGCATGGTTGTTCACGCCACTGTTCATTAAAATGAGCTCAGTCTCTGCAACCTACTGTATATTCACACACCTGTATGTACACTACCGTTCAGAAGTTTGGGGTCCTTGTTTTTGAAAGAAAAGCAACAAAAAAAAAGTCCATTAAAATAACATCAAATTGGTCAGAAATACAGTGTAGACATTGTTAATGTTGCAAATGACTATTGTAGCTGGAAACGGCTGATTCTTTATGGAATATCTACATAGGCGTACAGAGGCCCATTATCAGCAACCATCACTCCTGTGTTCCAATGGCACGTTGTGTTAGCTAATCCAAGTTTATCATTTTAAAAGGCTAATTGATCATTAGAAAACACTTTTGCAATTATGTTAGCACAGCTAAAAACTGTTGTTCTGATTAAAGAAGCAATAAAACTGGCCTTCTTTAGACTAGTTGAGTATCTGGAGTATCAACATTTGTGGATTCGATTACAGGCTCAAAATGGCTAGAAACAAAGAACTTTCTTCTGAAACTCGTCAGTCTATTCTTGTTCTGAGAAATTAAGGCTATTCCATGCGAGAAATTGCCAAGAAACTGAAGATCTCATACATTGCTGTGTACTACTCCCTTCACAGAACAGCGCAAACGGGCTCTAAACATAAAAGAAAGAGGAATGGGAGGCCCCGATGCACAACTGAACAAGAGGACAAGTGTCTAGTTTGAGAAACAGATACCTCACAAGTCCTCAACTGGCAGCTTCATTAAAAAGTACACGCAAAACACCAGTCTCAACGTCAACAATGAAGAAGCGACTCTGGGATGCTGGCCTTCTAGGCAGAGTTCTTCTGTCCAGTGCCTGTGTTCTTTTGCCCATCTTAATCTCTTATTTTTATTGGCCAGTCTGAGATATGACTTTTTCTTTGCAACATAGAAACGACCTCCGTTATAGGTAAACTAATGAACTAACACATGGCGGTGGGAAGGTTGTATTCAGACAGAACACGTCACACTAGATGGGCTGATTGCTCTTCATAATCCTTTGAGTCAGACCTTCAACAAGGCACAGCAGAACAAACCCCATGTGAGACTGAGAACTGGTTAGGTGGAAAACTTCAGCAGGAGAGAGCCACACAAAGGGGTTGTTGTCTTTCACTTCACCTCAAATCAGGTCACAGCAAACAGCAAAACTTCCTGTGTGGTTTTTAATCTCGGACCAATCGGCTCCTCTGTCTGGCCTGTTGCCATGGCTGCTGTTGATGTCGCTGGCCTGTCAGAGAACAAGCGCCCACACTTCAGGAGAAGAAAGAGATGAAAGAGAGAGAGAGAGAGAGAGAGAGAGAGAGAGAGAGAGAGAGAGAGAGAGAGAGCGAGCGAGAGAGGGGAAGAGAGAGAGAAAGAGAGAGAATGAGAGAGAGAGACAGACAGACAGAGAGAGAGAAAGAGAGAGAGAGAGAGAGGGGGGGGACATGTTGAGTCTTTTATCCTGGAAGAGGGAAGTATATGTGATATCTTCCACTAGTTATCAAAGAGGGTGGTGATGAAAAGGGGAATGTGAACTGCTGGTATATGGTTGCCTCTATGAAAGAGCCCTCTGTGATTGTGTGTGTGTGTGTGTGTGTGTGTGTGTGTGTGTGTGTGTGTGTGTGTGTGTGTGTGTGTGTGTGTGTGTGTGTGTGTGTGTGTGTGTGTGTGTGTGTGTGTGTGTGTGTGTGGAGCAAAGTCACCAGTTGCAGCGATCCCCTAACTAACACTTGGAATTTGGTAATCATGCACACATACAAAGAAAAGCTGTAAGGGCTGTATAGCATATGAAGACTTTAGTGAACTACAAGAAGGTCAAAGGTATACCGTCACTGGCAGATGACACAACACATCAGCCCTAACAGGTCTTCCTTATGCCAGAAAGCAATAGGCCCTATAGTTGTTTCAGAGTGTCTTCATACTTTGCCTCATGGGATGTCCTGTGCTGTATCCAAATACAGGTTGATATCCTCATTTGGTGCCAGCCTCTTCAGTTTAGCTGACAGAGCAGAGGTATATTCATATCTGTAGTTCCAGACAATATAGAGTTACGAATACTTAGCCCCTACTCACTCTCACTGTGCGCTTAATTTACTTTAACAAGCTTTGTGTTCCTTTGATGTCGTACAGGGAAAACATATGGGCTAGTCCGAGCCAGGGAAGCGCTCTCACACACACACACACACACACACACACACACACACACACACACACACACACACACACACACACACACACACACACACACACACACACACACACACACACAGCACGTTTTCTCCCTGAGCCCGTTCTCACACACCCAGAAACTAGGCGATGGACATCTACTTCCCCAGGTAGAACATCCCTCCTGAAACACCAAGTTCTGATCCAATCTAGATAATAAATCTGAAGCTACAATCCACCTCTAGGTCTTTGTTCTCTGCCTGACAGGCTGCAAGACCCAATCCTGCCCCCATCACAACTACTGCACCACCACAGGCCTTAACCAGTGATGTATGAAAACACACTGAAATGTCCTCTTTCCTTGTCTCCTTTACTTCAGGACCACTGATCTGAATAGATTCCCTCACTGATTCTGCAGGCCAACATGAGATTCTCCCTGAAGTCATCAGACTGCACAAGTTCACTCCCCCATGTTGAGACCCAGTTTAGAATCTGCTAAATGGGCCAAGTAGGTAAAAGTCCCATGTTTGTACAGAGATTTCAGCGAACCACGTGTCCTTGTGCGTGTGGAAGAGTGCGTACGTTTGTGTGAGAAAGAGAGAGAGGGTTATGGGTCTCTTTCCATCCTCTGTTTGGCTCACTCCATGGGAAAGGTGTCACACACTCCCAAGGCCTCTAGCCCTTTTCTCCTCCGTTCCCTCGTTCCCCCCTTCCTGACGTCAAACACTAAAGCTGATTCCAAACCCCTTGTCTGGATGTGGCACTCTTTAACAACTGAGTCACGGGTCAAAGTGTCACGAACGCACATACACACGCTGCTGCTCATTAACGATGCCAAAGTCTCTCGTTTTAACCAGTTGTGTAACACCAGTGGATATGTTATGAGTCTATTTTTAGCCAACTTTGGCCGGAACAGCCACATGACACAATGAAAACACCCTCCTCCTGATCTAACTAAAGGTTTCACACTAAAAATAGACACAGACTCAATTTCCTTAACCCAGTAAACGACTGTCCTCATGTGACATGATGTGCAGAATTTCCATTAAAAACTTTTTTGTCTCAATTGACAAGGATGTTGCCTTTTGAGGCGGCATTACAAGGCAGGAAGTTAATACTGACATTTAAAGACATGTCCCATTCTCAAGGTTAAATGCTGCCTTCTTCATTTGGGCAATTTTTGAAGTCAGCAAATGTTTTAACTTCATCTGCATGACAACCTAATTGATCCCATTGTGTGAAAACTCAGGAAAGGAATAACACAAGTTCAAAGGCAGCTTCTGCATTTCTGATACCATTCTAGGCCCAGTAACGGGATAAAGGGATGCTTTCTTCAACATCTGTTCAGTTACAGAAATAGACGGGGTAGATGTGATATGTGAGAGAAAGCCTTTAGAGTGTGTCCAAGGAAAACAGGGCTGTGATCAGAGAGAGAAGCTTCTCCGGGCTGGAGAGAGATGACCCCATGGGGTGGCAACGATGGCAGCGTCTCCGCATGTCTTCTTCCGCCTGCTCCCCCCATCATCTGTTACCCTTCTGATGGTCTGATCACTCGGTAGGTGTACTGATCACAGTGTAGCCCAACTAAGATACACTGACCTACCGTCAAAAATAGCATTCTTTATGACCCACCTAAGTGTAACGTATTATGAATAGGTAATATAAATACTATGCATTTTTATAGGTCGGGTGAGATTTTAATTGGCTGTGGGTGTGGTAGAAGGCACTATAATTCCATTATAAAACACATGGTTTATGTTCAGCTTTCAATGATTTTAAATTGCAAATGATGCACTGTGGTGTGAAAGTGGAAGGAGTTGATTAACATCAAATGAAAACCATGATGCCTATAATCCATAATAACCCAATTAAGACCATGTTACCCACCACAAATAAAGCTGAGTATCATACCAACCACAGGAAGCACATACATGGGTGAAGTTTCGAAATAACAAACAACCACGAAACAAACTAAAATGAAGTGTTGTTGTCTTGCCAGGTCACTTCCTGTGATCTTGGTTGTGGTGTCAAAAGTGTCTAAACCAGGACATCTGGGAAGTTCTGCGGTGCGCAGGGTTTGATTTCGCTCTTTAGCGTGTGTGTGTGTGTGTGTGTGTGTGTGTGTGTCTACCCTTTCAGATATTCCCCACTACTGTCCCACTGTGGTCTATTTCCTCTCCAGCTCAGTACAGACTCCTAGGGGAGGCGAAGAGGGGGTTAGGGGGTTTTGGAGGATTTGGGGGGGGGCAGCGAGGGGCGGACACGGGGGTCCCCCAGGGCAGCGGGGAGCGGAGGTACACCCCAGTACAGAGGTACAGATTAAAGAGACCCCCTGCAGCTTCCCACTCAGCAGCTCCATGACACGGCTGATGAGGAAATGAGACTTCTGAAGAGCAACAGGACAGATCTGTCATGCAATCGAATGGAAGTTCTAGCCGCGCTCTCTTCAACTTAACCGTGTCCTAAGTCGCAGCAGAAAATGACTGACAGCATGTTATACGGCCTTATTATCTACTCAAGGATCAGGCGTGTGACGGTCTTCAGTGCATGCACAAAACCAGAACATATATCAAGACGAATATACCTGAATTGGTACAGGTGAAAAATGCAATACAGGTTGGCCTTAATAAACCTGGTTGAGGAGACGTGAGCAGGTATAAATTTAACTGCCTCAGTTCTCTCTGTTCCAACATGTACACTGTGTTCTGCAGGGGAGCCTCTGGCCCAAAACGTAAACACAGGAACATTATTTCTGTCAGACAACGCGGAAACATAAACAGCAATTTATCTCTACCTACGGGGTGGGAACATTCCATTATAGCTCTCTCCATCGTCCAACACACAGGGCCTTTCCCTTGTTACACACACAACCTCAAGTATGCATGCACACACACACACACACGCACACACACACACACACACGCACACACACACACACACACACACACACACACACACACACACACACACACACACACACACACACACACACACGTTATCTAAGCATTGTGAAATCAAGTAGCACACACTGTAAGAACTTAATTGACTGATTGTCCCACTAAATACTTGGTTCTGATATTGAGGTTAGGATTTTGATAAAAAGTTACGGCCCAGCTTTAATTGGAAATTAAAACAATAATTCACAAGCACACACAAACAAACAAAGAAAACAAACACAACACACACACACACACACACACACACACACACACACACACACACACACACACACCCTAAACCAAGGTGTCATCCATTCCGGTTTGTTTTTCTTTTACCACAGTTGCCCTTTAATGCCATTAGGTGTTAAATCAATGTGCTCAAGTTCCAGGGGAATTCCAACTGAGGTTGGGGAGATAAGGCTGAGATCCAGACCTTCTCTGACAGACAGAGAGACAGACAGATCTGTACAGGCAGGTAACTATTCTGTCTGTTTATTTAAGCATGCCTTTGGCCTACCTGCAGATTACATGGAAAACTGCACACTGGATCAGGTGAGAGGCTCTTCCTCTCCCTCGACAATGACAGAATTGTTCAGGGTTTTACATATGGCACAAGGGTTCAAAAGGAAGCCCATTTGACACTGGCATCAGAAGTCTTGTCTGAGCTAGCCAACTGTACGCAGGCACTTGCTATCTAGTAAACCATGGCACACTAGGTCTGCAGGCAGGGTAGATTGCAGTGGATTCATCCACTACCCCCATCCTAATGTCTATTTGCAGACCTCTCTTTCCACTTCCCCTCTTCTCTGCCTCTGATATCCCTCTCTTCTTGGCCTGCAGAAGTCATTCCACAGGGATCATTTGTGCAGAGAGGCAGGCTGGGTAATTTGCATCCCAACAGAGCAGACAAGAACAGAACAGAGCTGAGCAATCAGCATGCCTCTCATTCAGACCAATCCTGGGCCACATCCTGTGCCAACACTTTACCATAGTAACCCGAGTCTCCATGACTGGGCATATCAATGAGGCAGGGGTTGACAGCAGCAACATGAAGACCTGTGGGTTTGTACAGGACGCGGAAGCGACAGGGCTTACGTAGTGAACTGAGGTCTGAGTAGCCACACTGAAGGGTGGGAATAAATGAACCCTGCTCTGACATCGCGAGAGGAAAGAAAAGGTGAGCTGACGTTATTACTTCTACTTCACAGGGGTCCCTGGAGGCTCCAACTCCTGAGGGCCAGCAAAACGTCTCTTTCTCACAGCCCAACCAAGACGCTGGGCTTTCTAGGTGAACAGGAAAGAGTAATTCATCAGAACTGCAGTGAGCATAAGTGTGAGGAGGACAATCTCACTTAGAGCTGTGAGTTATCGTGCTCCAACTCCAACAATGCCGGCTGCAAGCCCAGACTGGATCAGGAACGCAGTGACACATTAGTTACTTGGCTATGTCTTTGGCTTACACTCTCTGGTAGAAATCGAAATATGTGTATTACTAAAGCAAAGTGTGTGTGTGTGGTTGTAGTGGGTTAGGGAACTACGTTTCGACATGGCATCTCAGCTTGGTTACTTGGTCATGAGAGAAGGATTCAGCTCTCTGATCCCTGTACACACAGATCAGCAGATCATTTCACTGGCATAAAGCACAGGCCCTATAGCGGTTTAACAGTGCTAAGAAATACAGCAATGTGCAAAATGCTGATTATTTTAACATTCTGCCCCAAAGCCATAAACTGCAGGAGAGTATCAAGGAATGTTGGACTTTCCTACACAGGCGTGCGTCTATCACAAACTTTAACTGGTCCAAAAAACTATAGCCGCAGCCAGCTCCATGAAAAAGGCACCCCACACACACACACACACACACACACACACACACACACACACACACACACACACACACACACACACACACACACACACACACACGTAGATACACACAAACCAGGTTAATTTTGTACAGCCTAACAGATCCATCTAAATGATAGCCTTGTGTGTAGGACATTGCACAGTTTGGTGGATAGTACAGAGTATAAGAAAGTAAACCACCCAAATTCCTCTCACACGCTTCGTCAGGAATCCAGCGAACAGGCGGAGGGGTGGCAGTGGGGCGGAGGAGAGGAGGAGAGGGGGAGGGGGGGTGCACTCCGCTCAACTCTCTCCGAAGCCAGGGCATAATTTGTATTGTTCTCAGTATGATATGAATACAGAGTGTACCATGCAGAAAAGAAGAACGAGGTCACCAATCGACACCGATGTTAACCCTTTGAATAGACACACAGACCACACAGGCCCAGGGGAGAAAATCACAGCAAACCACAGATACTCTCAGTACAAAGCAGGAGGAAGAAAACAAGGTATTGTAAAGGCTCCCGAGAAGACACTAAAGGAAGAAGGAAAGAGGGGAGAACATCAAAGAAGATGCTGCTTTCTTACGCTATGTAGCCCGCTTTGAGGTCTGAGAGAAACACTTGATCACTAACATGCATTATTTTCCTTATAAATAACATTTGAACATTGAGGACATCATTAAGACATCAAGAGGACATCATTAGGCAGGTACATGAGGACGGGGACAATTAGATATGAGGGGCCAGCTCTTAAAGTAGGGGCCAGGGCCCCAAAAAGAAATGGTCATTAGGGCCACAAGTCTATCCCAAGGGCCCCTCTCTCTTTAAACAAATTGAAGAGAGGGGAGAAAGTGTTCTGTTCATCCTCAGAACCACCGAAACATTTAAGAGAGAGTTAGAGAGAGAGAGAGAGAGAGAGACTGCACACTCTCTAGCTACCCACTTAGAGCCGGGTCGGCCTAGGGTGTCTCAGAAGTGGAAAGAAATGAAGAGTGTTCCTTTTATTGTTTGTTTTTCTAGCACTTTGTGTTATTCTGGTTCCCTCTCTCTGTTCTCTCTGTCTTTACGTTACATAATGAGGTCCATCCATCCCAATTAGGAGGTGTTGCTTCCTGACGAGGAGTGTGTTTTGTGGGTGAGGAGCGGGTGAGGAGCGGGGAGGGGAGAGAAGGGCGGAGGGGGGACTCGGTTTTGTGTTGTTCTTCTGAGAACTTTTTTAATTGTGTATAAAAGAAACGGGTATGCTGAGCATCAACCATTAGCTCATACAATTATCAAGAGGGGTAAAGCTAACTCAACTTCCTCTAAAGATTACACTACGGATTCGGTATGCAGAACAACTGGGGTTCATCAATCTCGATGAACCCCAGGCAAAACCAATCAATCTACTCCTCAAGAAATATGACAGTAAACCCTCAATTCAGTACTTTCAGCTTCCCTAGCTAGTCTCCAAAGAGAAACATGGAGACTACTCCACACACGCACGTGCACAAACACCGAAGACACACACACACACACACACACACACACACACACACACACACACACACTTCTCTCCCTCTGTCACACATGCGGAGCTGGTGCTTTTATTTTGGAAGGAAGAGGGGGTTAATAACGTGAACTTCTCAATCAGAAACATCTTTACTGAGTTTCTCCCCCCTCTCGTTTCTCTTTAATTCTGGGGGAGAGAGGCAGGGAGGGAGGGAGTAGGGGGTTAACTCTGTGTGTCTCAATGGAGAACAGCTGCTGGGTGCAGGCCAGAGACAGTTCCACTTGGCTGGAGAGAAGACCGGAGACCCCCTGGGGAGGACAGAAGAGAGGAAAGGAGCGAGAACGATATAGTAGGAGACGGAGGGGGTAGAGAGATAGGGCAGGAAAGGAAAGAGAGGAGAATAAGATGAGAAGGGGGGGCGGAGGAGGAGGAGGAGGAGGAGGAGATAATAGAAGTGCTTAGTGGTTCCCATAAACAGGACCTGGTTCAACAGAAGATGGGAGCCTGAGAATATCACAACACAGTGGAGTGATTCAAAAACACATAACTTCATACGCTAGCAGAGGACTCACAAACAGTCATTGAAAGAGACTGATACTGGGATGTCAACAGAAAAAAACTTTACGAGCATACAGCAACATAACTGCCAACAAACGACTAAACTCAAACAACAACATGCATCATCAGTCTGTCAAAATATTTAAAAAATAAACCTTCCCCCACAGAGCAAGAGGCACTGTGGGAACATGTTTGGTAGCGAAGCATTCTGGGTAAGGACACAAACATGTGTCAAGGCTCACCTGAGTGATTTACTACACTGGCGGTTTCTCTCCAGTCAATCAGGCATTGTTAATGCTTTAATGAACTGGCTGTCAGGACATGATGAGTTGTGTGTGACACCGCAGGAATAACACCTTGTATAAACAGACCCTTCTCGGATATAGGCTATAATCAGAAGGGGGGGGGAGTCGTTTTAAAAGGCGAGTGGTGATGATGAATTAGTGCAGCATGGTTCTTGGGTGTTACAGCTGTTGTCTGGTTTTGATCAAAAACTGATTGTGTTGCCAAGGATGCAGACAACTCCATACTTTTTGGATTGTTCCCCTTGCTGTTCATAAGAGTTAGTATCTAAATAGGACTATATCTGTGTCTGTATCTGGCAATGCTGGAATCTGTAAGTTGGGTAATAAGGACAGAAGACTGTTCTGACTGGGACTGTTAACCAATAGCTACCCGGACTATCTGCATTGACCCTTTATGCGCTAACTCTTTGAACTCATCACATGAGCTGCTGTTATAGTTTATCTATCTTGTTGCCCAATCACTTTATCCCTACCTATATGTACATATCTGTCTCAATTACCTTGTACCCCTGCCCATCGACTCTTTACCGGTACCCCTTTTATATAGCCAAGTTATCGTTACTCATTGTGTATTTATTCCTCGTGTTATAATTTCTCGATGTTTCTATTATATCTCTCTTTTTTTTCCTGTCTGCATCATTGGGAAGGGCCTTAAGTAAGCATTTCAGAGTTAGTCTACACCTATTGTTTACGAAGCATGTGACGAATAAAATTTGATTTGTAACCCACAAATCCCAGTCCTCTGTGATTCTTTAACCACTGGGCACTTCATGCATTGAGCGTTGCTTCCACCCGGTGGTCAACGGGAGTATAACATCTTCCCTACAGTACTCTATGACCAACTCTAGTACTTCCTGCTCCATTTCTAACCTATCAGGGAACAAGGAGTTTTTACCATACTGCTTATACCTGTCAAGTCATTTAAGAACTATTTCAGGTGGCTCTAGGGAAGCGTTTCCCAAACTTGGTCCTTGGGACCCCAAGGGGCCCTACACAGCTGATTCAAATAATCAAAGCTTGATGAGTTAATTATTTGAATCAGCTGTGTAGTGCTAAAGCAAAAACCAAAATGTGCACCCAGGGGAGGCCCCAGAACCGACTCTAGGGGTAAGATTTGGAATTAGGCAGTAGCCAACTGAACTCAAGTGTGTGTGTGCGTGTGTGTGCGTGTGTGTGTGTGCATGAGTACGTGTGCAAGCATACAAATGAGCGAGCGTAAATTCTTCAAAGTTGGACGTTTCTAACTTTCGATAATGCATTTCTTCACTATAAAGTTCTACAGTAACAGTGTACACGACCCCAAATATCTCACCAGGTGGTGTAGATGGCCACATCAATAAGGACTTAACATTGTCCACACAAACCCGCAAAGTCGTGAAGAGAGCACGCCAGCGCCTCTTCCCCCTCAGGAGGCTGAAAAGATTTGGCATGGGCCCTTAGATCCTCAAAAGGTTCTACAGCTGCACCATCGAGAGCATCTTGACTGGCTGCATTACCGCTTGGTATGGCAATTGCACGGCCCTTGACTGCAAAGCACTACAAAGGATGGTGCAGACACCAATGTACTCTACATCACTGGGGCCGAGCTCCCTGTCATCCAGGACCTCCCTATCAGGTGGTGTCAGAGGAAGGCCCTAAAAAATGTCAAAGACTCCAACCACCCAAGCCATAGACTGTTCTCTCTTCTACTGCACGGCAAACAGTACCGGAGCATCGGCCCTCGGACCAACAGGCTCCGAGACAGCTTCTCCCCCCAAGCCAGAAGACCGCTAAATAGCCAGACTGCTAAATAGTCAATGAATGGTACCCAAATTATCTACACAGACTCTATTATCTACACTAGACTTTATAAACACACCATATACACACACACACGACACTGTCACTCCCACACACATCCCTCACACATTCAAACAGCACATTCACACACACACACACA
Source organism: Salmo trutta (assembly GCF_901001165.1). Taxonomy (NCBI): domain Eukaryota; kingdom Metazoa; phylum Chordata; class Actinopteri; order Salmoniformes; family Salmonidae; genus Salmo; species Salmo trutta. Next base: position 55,836,673 of record NC_042958.1, read on the forward strand.
CACACACACACACACACACACACACACACACACACACACACACACACACACACACACACACACACACGCATACCGACACAACACAAATACACACTTTTACACTCATAATTTGCTGCTGCTACTCTGTTCTTTATTTTACTTTTATTATTATCTATCCTGATGCCTAGTCACTTTACCCTGCCTTCATGTACATATCTACCTCAAGTACCTCATTATTATCTATCCTGATGCCTAGTCACTTTACCCTGCCTTCATGTACATATCTACCTCAAATACCTCATTATTATCTATCCTGATGCCTAGTCACTTTACCCTGCCTTCATGTACATATCTACCTCAAATACCTCATTATTATCTATCCTGATGCCTAGTCACTTTACCCTGCCTTCATGTACATATCTACCTCAAATACCTCATTATTATCTATCCTGTCTAGTCACTTTACCCTGCCTTCATGTACATATCTACCTCAAATACCTTATTATTATCTATCCTGATGCCTAGTCACTTTACCCTGCCTTCATGTGCATATCTACCTCAAATACCTTATTATTATCTATCCTGATGCCTAGTCACTTTACCCTGCCTTCATGTACATATCTACCTCAAATACCTCATTATTATCTATCCTGATGCCTAGTCACTTTACCCTGCCTTCATGTGCATATCTACCTCAAATACCTTATTATTATCTATCCTGATGTCTAGTCACTTTACCCTGCCTTCATGTGCATATCTACCTCTAATACCTTATTATTATCTATCCTGATGCCTAGTCACTTTACCCTGCCTTCATGTACATATCTACCTCAAATACCTTATTATTATCTATCCTGATGCCTAGTCACTTTACCCTGCCTTCATGTACATATCTACCTCAAGTACCATATTATTATCTATCCTGATGCCTAGTCACTTTACCCTGCCTTCATGTACATATCTACCTCAAATACCTCATTATTATCTATCCTGATGCCTAGTCACTTTACCCTGCCTTCATGTGCATATCTACCTCAAATACCTTATTATTATCTATCCTGATGTCTAGTCACTTTACCCTGCCTTCATGTGCATATCTACCTCTAATACCTTATTATTATCTATCCTGATGCCTAGTCACTTTACCCTGCCTTCATGTACATATCTACCTCAAATACCTTATTATTATCTATCCTGATGCCTAGTCACTTTACCCTGCCTTCATGTACATATCTACCTCAAGTACCATATTATTATCTATCCTGATGCCTAGTCACTTTACCCTGCCTTCATGTACATATCTACCTCAAATACCTCATTATTATCTATCCTGATGCCTAGTCACTTTACCCTGCCTTCATGTGCATATCTACCTCAATTACCTTATTATTATCTATCCTGATGCCTAGTCACTTTCCCCTGCCTTCATGTGCATATCTACCTCAAATACCTTATTATTATCTATCCTGTCTAGTCACTTTACCCTGCCTTCATGTACATATCTACCTCAAATACCTTATTATTATCTATCCTGTCTAGTCACTTTACCCTGCCTTCATGTACATATCTACCTCAAATACCTTATTATTATCTATCCTGATGTCTAGTCACTTTACCCTGCCTTCATGTACATATCTACCTCAAATACCTTATTATTATCTATCCTGATGTCTAGTCACTTTACCCTGCCTTCATGTGCATATCTACCTCAAATACCTTATTATTATCTATCCTGATGTCTAGTCACTTTACCCTGCCTTCATGTGCATATCTACCTCAATTACCTTATTATTATCTATCCTGATGTCTAGTCACTTTACCCTGCCTTCATGTGCATATCTACCTCAAATACCTTATTATTATCTATCCTGATGCCTAGTCACTTTACCCTGCCTTCATGTACATATCTACCTCAAATACCTTATTATTATCTATCCTGATGCCTAGTCACTTTACCCTGCCTTCATGTACATATCTACCTCAAGTACCTCTACCCATTGACCTGATACTGGTTCTCCCTGTATATACATTTTAAGTCGGAAGTTTACATACACCTTAGCCAAATACATTTAAACTCAGTTTTTCACAATTCCTGACAATTAATCCTAGTAAAAATCCCTGTCTTAGATCAGTTAGGATCACCACTTTATTTTAAGAATGTAAAATGTCAGAATAATAGAAGAGATAATTATTTATTTCAGCTTTTATTTCTTTCATCACACTCCCAGTGGTTCAGAAGTTTACATGCATTCAATTAGTATTTGGTAGCATTGCTTTTAAATTGTTTAACTTGGGTCAAACGTTTCAGGAAGCCTTCCACAACCGTCCCACAATAAGTTGGGTGAATTTTGGCCCATTCCTCCTGACAGAGCTGATGTAACTGAGTTAGGTTTGTATGCCTCCTTGCTCGTGCACGCTTTTTCAGTTCTGCCCACACATTTTCTATAGGATTGAGGTCAGGGCTTTGTGATGGCCACTCCAATACCTTGACTTTGTTGTCCTTAAGCCATTTTGCCACAACTTTGGAAGTATGCTTGGGGTCATTGTCCATTTGGAAGACCCATTTGCGACCAAGCTTTAACTTCCTGACTGATGTCTTGAGATGTTGCTTCGATATATCCACATAATTTTCCATCCTCATGATGCCATCTAGTTTGTGAAGTGCACCCCCACAACATGATGCTGCCACCCCCGTGCTTCACGGTTAGGATGGTGTTCTTCGGCTCGCAAGCCTCCCCCTTTTTCCTCCAAACATAACGATGGTCATTATGGACAAACAGTTCTATTTTTGTTTCATCAGACCAGAGGAAATTTCTCCAAAAACTATCTTTGTCCCCATGTGCAGTTGCAAACCGTAGTCTGCTTTTTTTATGGAGGTTTAGAGGCCGTGTTTTCTTCCTTTCTGAGCGGCCTTTCAGCTTATGTCGATATAGGACTCGTTTTACTGTGGAATAGATACTTTTGTACCCGTTTCCTCCAGCATCTTCACAAGGTCTTTTGCTGTTGTTCTGGGATTGATTTGCACTTTTCGCACCAAAGTACATTAATCTCTAGGAGTCTGAATGCGTCTCCTTCCTAAACGGTATGATGACTGCGTGGTCCCATGGTGTTTATACTTGTGTACCATTGTTTGTACAGATGAACGTGGTACCTTCAGGCGTTTGGAAATTGCTCCCAAGTATGAACCAGACTTGTGGAGGTCAACAATTGTTTCTCTGTGGTCTTGGCTGATTTCTTTTGATTTCCCCATGATGTCAAGCAAAGAGGCACTGAGTTTGAAGGTAGCCCTTGAAATGCATCCACAGGTACACCTCCAATTGGCTCAAATGATGTCAATTTGCCTATCAGAAGCTTCTAAAGCCATGACATCATTTTCTGGAATTTTCCAAGCTGTCATCTTAGTGGATGCAAACGTATGACCCACTGGAATTATGATACAGTGAGTTATACGTGAAATAATCTGTCTGTAAACAATTGTTGGAAAAATGACTTGTGTCATGCAGAAAGTAGATGTCCTAACCAACTTGCCAAAACTATAGTTTGATAACAAGAAATTTGTGGAGTGGTTGGAAAACGAGTTTTAATGACTCCAACCTAAGTGTATGTAAACTTCCGACTTCAACTGTAGCTAAGTGGATGCTCCTCAGAGGAGGAAGGGGAGGACCATCCTCCTCAGTGAATTTCATAAAAATATATATTTTTAAACATTTAAAAAATGTATCCTTTTCAGATAAACCTATACTAAATATAACCATGTCACCAAAAAAAAAAAATAAAACACACTGTTTTGCAATGAAGGTCTACAGTAGCCTCAACAGCACTCTGTAGGGTAGCACCATGGTGTAGCTGGACGACAGCTAGCTTCTGTCCTCCTCTGGGTACATTTACTTCAATACAAAACCTAGGAGGCTCATGGTTCTCACCCCCATCCATAGACTTACACAGTAATTATGACAACTTCCGGAGGACGTCCTCCAGCCTATCAGAGCTCTTGCAGCATGAACTGACATGTTGTCCACCCAAGCAAAGGATCAGAGAATGAATCTAGTACTGAAAGCATAAGCTACAGCTAGCTAGCACTGCAATGCATAACATGTTGTGAGTAGTTGACTCATAGAGAGAAAGAAGACAATAGTTGAACAGTTTTGAACAAATGAAGGAGAAGCAAGAGAGATTTCGTAATTTTCTTTCAGTTTCACTTACTTAGTTAGCAAATGGAGCTAGCTAGTTTAGCCTACTCAAACACCCTGCTCAAACAGAATGATGCTATGTTAGCTACCTGGCTATCACTATTCAACACAACATTGGAACTCTTACAAGTCAAGGTAAGCTTTACTAATTTATTGCCACCAGGGCCCGTCGGTGTAAGTGCTTACTGATTGTACACTGTAACTTTACTGCATGATTGTAGTGGGTTTACTAACACATTAGTTCTATTAGCTATGTTAACTACGACGTTACTTTAGCTAATATAGTGGGCAATGATGTAGGGTATGTGTATCAGATATGATATGGTTTGGCTTGGAAAGTTTTTTTCCCTCGTCACATACAGCTGATTTGTTATGCATTGAAGTCCACTGGCGAAGGGAAAAGGTGAGAAGAGGTGAGTGTGTACAATAGATACGAGAAGAAATACAACTTGGCTGCTATGAAAGTGAACTGTGTTTACTTGTGATCAGGGGTGTATTCATTCCACCGATTCTGTTGAAAAACCTTTCTTAAATGGAAGCAAACAGAACGAAACGGCGATGAACTTACCTGAATTTGTCCAATAGAAACTCTCTTTTGCAACTGTTGGACGAATGTTTACACCCTGTCTCAGCTAGATGCAGGCAAGAGTGTGCAAGGCGGTATTGAATGTGTCACTGTCTGTCCATGTGTCACTGTTTGTCACCTCAAATGTTTTCTCTCGACTTGTGTGCACCTACATTGTAAACTTTCATTCATAGGCTAGGTTGTAGCAACCTCATGATGGGTATAGGGAAAATGTTTGTATCATTTAGTAGCCTAAACCTATCACTGTTACATTGAACTGGGTGAATGGAATATGAATGACAGTCATCTAATATGCTGTAATAGAAATAAGGCCATGCTCATGAAGAAAACAAAATTGTCCTCCCTCATCTTAAACAACACTGATATAGCTCCAATCTAGTGTATTTTATTTTATTCCTCGTGTTAGTTAGTATTTCATTTTGTATTATTCTCTGCCTCGTTGGGAAAGGCTCGTAAGCAAGAATTTCACTGTGAAGTCTACACCAGTTGTATTTGGTGCATGTGGTCAAAACAATTTGATTTGATTTAGTACACACTAGTGGTGGTGACAAGGTCGGTTATTTTCCTTCTAATATAAAAATGCCCGGCTGCAGTACTAAATCATCACCACGAGGTGGAGGTATTGACTATGTTGGGTATCTTGTGGTACATTGAGCAGGATCTAGGAGACTCCAAGATGTTGTAACCCGTTCAAACCACAAGGTGTCAGCAGAGCCTTTACTACAGACATGATAGATGCACCTGTACTTCAACAGGTAATAAATACACACACACACACACACGCACACATGCACACACACACACACACACGTTCTGTTTCACTCTTTAGGTCCACTGTTTTGTTCTAAAGGTCCATGTAAAGGTCTAATAAAGATTGACTTCATCACATACTGAACAGATCAGTTGCCAAACATTATAGGGACACCATTCAATAAACATCCCAGTGGAGAGAGAAGACAAAGGCCATTCAGAAATGACATTCCACACCGAGAACATCACCCACATTGAACAAGTGGCCTTGGCTCCACCAGGGGGAAAACAGCTTCTGCTCCCCATCCAACACACACCCACAGGGGGCAGGCTGTCAGGAATCCCTTTACCAGGTCTGAAGGACAGGAATCAATTTCCCATTCATTACAAGTTTGTTTATTTCACTGTTGATGCATTTGAGAGGGCTAGCCGAAGTGCCAGTCTGTTTGTGCTATCAGGTCAAATCCTTGTCACTCATTATTTTGGCTTGACAATGAGCAATGGAGTTGGCGAGAGCACCAACAAATCTGGGAGCAGGCTGTGAGGGGGTCAAATGGGACTTGAAGCAGTGACCCTGCCGTTGCATAACAATGTAATACCACCTGTGCCATAAAGGTTGCGCTAACTTGGCAGAAATAAAGAAATATTTCCACACAGGGAGGGAAAACTGATATTGAATTGTATGAAAAAGTCGGAACAAGTCACCACCGCTTCAGAGCAGCAGAAACAATAACATTTACATTTACGTCATTTAGCAGACGCTCTTATCCAGAGCGACTTACAAATTGGTGCATTCACCTTATGATATCCAGTGGAACAACCACTTTACAATTCACACACACACACACACACACACACACACAAGCATACCAACACAACACAAATACACACTTTTACACTCATAATTTGCTGCTGCTACTCTGTTCTTTATTTTACTCTTATTATTATCTATCCTGATGCCTAGTCACTTTACCCTGCCTTCATGTACATATCTACCTCATTATTATCTACCCTGATGCCTAGTCACTTTACCACTTTACAATAGTACATCTATATCTTTTTTATGTTTTGGGGGGGTGGGTTAGAAGTATTACTTTATCCTATCTCAGGTATTCCTTAAAGAGGTGGGGTTCAGGTGTCTCCGGAAGGTGGTGATTGACTCCGCTGTCCTGGCGTCGTGAGGGAGCTTGTTCCACCATTGGGGTGCCAGAGCAGCGAACAGTTTTGACTGGGCTGAGCGGGAACTGTGCTTCCTCAGAGGTAGGGAGGCGAGCAGGCCAGAGGTGGATGAACGCAGTGCCCTTCTTTGGGTGTAGGGACTGATCAGAGCCTGAAGGTACGGAGGTGCCGTTCCCCTCACAGCTCCGTAGGCAAGCACCATGGTCTTGTAGCAGATGCAAGCTTCAACTGGAAGCCAGTGGAGTGTGCGGAGGAGCGGGGTGACGTGAGAGAACTTGGGAAGGTTGAACACCAGACGGGCTGCGGCGTTCTGGATGAATTGTAGGGGTTTAATGGCACAGGCAGGGAGCCCCGCCAACAGCAAGTTGCAGTAATCCAGACGGGAGATGACAAGTGCCTGGATTAGGACCTGCGCCGCTTCCTGTGTAAGGCAGGGTCGTACTCTGTGAATGTTGTAGAGCATGAACCTACAGGATCGATAAGGATCAATAAGGATCAATAAGAACTTAAGTTCTCTGAATGTCACCATAGAAATGGCCTGTACAAAGTTGCTTGACATAGGCTACCTTTACATTTATGATAGATTTATAAACTCTTTGGACCACTTTGATCCAACAACAAACATTAGAATTATATGTCATTCAAGTTCCATTTATTACAGCCATTACAATGAGCACATCCTCCTATAGGTCCTCCCACCAGCCTCCTATGATATACAAGGCCCAAAGTATTATTTTTCAAGGCGTTTGGCTCTGGTCTGGCAAAACATTCTCTCCTCCCTTTCAAATGGCAAATGACAGCTTCTTATAGCCTTGCAGGAAAACATCTGACAGGAAACATGACTGATAAACCACACATGACTGAAACCATGACATTTTCATGGTTTCAGTAAGGCTATCACAACTAATTCAGGCAATACCATCTGAATTCCCAGAAATGTACACATTTCAATAATAGTGTGAACCCTTGTCAAAAGGACATGAAATGGAATCATATAAACTATCCTACCCCAGGAGTAATTCTGTGTCGCGTTTCATAATTAAACGGCAGACATCTTGACATTGTCCATAAAGATAAATCGAAGTAAAATCTCCGCTGCTCATACAGACAAATGCCCTTGCGTAACACTAATAACTCTGCATTCTGTTTCCCCAGGCATGATCTACAAACCACACACAGATTCAGAATAAGTAAATAAATAGACAAACAGTAGCCTATAAAGAATTTCATCAATGACTTGAGACCATTTTTATAAGTGATGGGCTCACAGCTTCGTCACATTTCCTCCCCCTTCTGACGAAGCAGAAAGTGCAGCGGAGAAAAATTCAGTAAAGCCGGGGTTGACCACACCTTTTTAAGGACGAGAAGTCAGATAATAAAGTCCATGTCATGAGGAAATAATAGTGCATATCTGTCAATGGGTGGTAAAAAGGCGCAGCACGCACTGGTATTAGAATGTAGCCTACACCGTCAACCAGTACAATGTCCGCACTAGCCATTCAGGAGAAAAAAAGGGAGCAGGAGAGTTGAAGGATAGTATTTGCTTGAGTCGGTACATAGGCCCTCCAAGGCTGGAGAAAAACACAGTTGGCTAGCCCATCTGATCTGACGACAGTGGCCACATCAGTAGGGAGACGATTTGGGACATCAGGCCCAGAGCCATGGTCGCTTTCCAGACAGAACCTGCAGTACTCCTACTCCGCACACTCAAGATGACAGGAACGTGGCTCCCACCCTGGTGAGGTGTCGGATCCCAGCAGATGCAGCAGGAATCTCAGGCCCCTGAAGCACTCCTCCTCGAGTGTCAGCAGGGTAGAGCTCCCCAGCCATCAGGGTAACTGCTCCCCAGGGCATCAACCAGAGAAGGGGTGGCCTCATCCCAGTATGGCTGCAGCTGGAGCCACTCCCAAAGGTAGTCCACTTCGTCCAATGTCCTCCATCACCTCAGTAATAGCCGCCTCCATCGGCAGCTCAGGCCCCAGCGACTCCTCTGCTGGAACGGGTAGGCACTGCACCAGCTCGGGTAGATCAGTGAGGAGGCAGACAGGAGGTAGAGTGCTTACCCAATGCAGATGCATTTATTGATAAGTGCCAGAGTTCCAGGATTCTCAAGATATACACTATTTCAAATTATATGCAAAATTTACAAATTAAAGAAAGACTATACAGAGCATTCGGAAAGTATTCAGAACCCTTGACTTTTTCCACGCTTTGTTACTTTACAGCTGTCACCCGTGCTCCCTCTCCGGCCTCTAGGTCACCAGGCTGCTCGTTATGGCGCACACCTGTCACCATCGTTACGCACCTGTGCATCGTCAGACTCACCTGGACTCCATCACTTCCCTGATTACCTTCCCTATATATGGCACTCCCTTTGGATCCTTCCCCAGGAGTCATTGTTTCTGTTCCAGTGTCATGTCTGTGCGTTGTTTGTATTTTCTTGTTTTGTATTATGTTACATTTACTTATTAACACTCACTCCCTGAACTTGCTTCCCGACTCTCAGCGCACGTTACAACAGCCTAATTTTAAAATGTATTAAATTGTTTATTCACCTCATCAATCTACACACAATACCCCATAATGACAAAACAACAGGTTAACTTATTTTTGCAAATGTATTAAAAAAATACTGAAATATGACATTTACATAAGTATTCAGACCTTTTACTCAGTACTTTTTTGACGCACCTTTGGCAGCGATTACAGCCTTGAGTCTTCTTGGGTATGACGCTACAAGTGTGGCACACCTGTATTTGGGGAGTTTCTCCCATTCTCTGCAGATACTCTCAAGCTCTGTCAGGTTGGATGGGGAGCGTCACTGCACAGCTATTTTCAGGTCTCTCCAAAGATGTACAGTCGGATTCAAGTCCAGGCTCTGGCTGGGCCACTCAAGGGCATTCAGAGACTTGTTCCGAAGCCACTCCTGCTTTGTCTTGGCTGTGTGCTTAGGGTCGTTGTCCTGTTGGATATTGAACCTTCGCCCCAGTCTGAGGTCCTTAGTGCTCTGGAGCAGGTTTTCATCAAGGAGCTCTCTGTACTTTGCTCCATTCATCTTTCCCTTGATCCTGACTAGTCTCCCAGTCCCTGCCACTGAAAGACATCTCCACAGCATGATGCTGCCACCACCATGCTTCCCTGTAGGGATGGTGCCAGGTTTCCTCCAGACATGAATTCAGGTCAAAGAGTTCAGTCTTGGTTTCATCAGACCAGAGAATCTTGTTTTCATGGTCTGAGAGTCTTTAGGTGCCTTTTGGCAAACTCCAAGTGGGCTGTCATGTGCCTTTTACTAAGATGTGACTTCCGTCTGGCCACTCTACCATGAAGGCCTGATTAGTGAAGTGCTGCAGAGATGGTTGCCCTTCTTGAAGGTTCTCCCATTTCCACAGAGGAACTCTAGAGCTCTGTCAAAGTGACCATCGGGATCTTGGTCACCTCCCCGACCAAGGCCCTTCTCCCTCGATTGCTCAGTTTGGCCGGGCGGACAGCTCTAGAAAAACTTCTTCCCCAGATCTGTGCCTCGACACGATCCTGTCTCGGAGCTCTATGGACAATTCCTTTGACCTCATGGCTTGGTTTTTGCTCTGACATGCACTGTCAACTGTGGGACCTTATACAGATTGTTGAACCAAGATGGCGTAGCAGGTCAGACGCCTTTGTCTTTGTCTTGTCATGTCCCTAGTATATATCTTTTTTTCCCTTCGTATATATTTCGTATATTTTTTTGATATATTTTAACCCCAGTTTCAACATACTCTCCCTGCAACCCGTCTCACTCAATGTGGTATGGATCTGCAATTTTCTATACTTTAGAACCGGAACCCCCAACAGAAGCTAGCCAGCTAACTAGCTACTAGCTAATAGTCAGTTAGCCACGGCTAGCGGTCATCAGCTAACCTTAGCCTGGTCAATTCCTGCCAGTCTGCACAGCGCATTTCAACCCAGAGCTTACCGGACTGCTCTTTCTCCATCTCCAGTTTCCTACCGCAAGCTCTAAACCTTTTCACCTGGATCATCGCAGCTAGCTGCTATCCGAGTGGCTACCCCCCTGGCTAACGTCTCTGTCCCGAAGCAAGCACTAGTAAGTCTGGAACTGGCCTCGTGCTAGGCTCAGAACCCGGCTAGCTTAAGAGGTCATTAAGCCACTCCTTGGGCTACAATACATATTTTGTCAATTGGCCAGGACCCCTTTTACTGCTGACATGGAGCCCCGCCGATTCCACCACGACTGGTCTACCAACGTAATCCGCCCGAGGGGTGTCAACAGGCTCCTCAGTCGCGACGTCCCCTGAAGGCCTATCCGCTAGCCTGCTAGCCACGGCCCACTAGCTGTCTAGAGCATATTGGACTGCTAGCTGAAGAGGACCATCAGCCAATTTCTTGGGCTACAAAACCTATTTTGCCAATTGGCCTGGACCCTTTTACTGCCTACGGAGCCCTTCCAATTCAACACGACTAGTCTGCCGATGCAACCGTCCAAGGGAGCTACAACAGACTTTCTTCCATCGCAACGTCCCCCCTAAGGCCCTTCTGCTAGCCTGCTAGCCCCGGAATGCTAGTTGTCTGAATCGCCGTGTCTCCAGCTCACCTAGCCTCCCACTGGTCCCTATGATCACTTGGCTACGCATGCCTCTCCCTAATGTCAATATGTCTTGTCCATTGCTGTTTTGGTTAGTGATTATTGTCTAATTTCACTGTAGAGACTCCAGCTCTGCTCAATATGCATTGGCTATCCCTTTTGTTTCACCTCCCACACATGCGGTTACCTCACCTGGTCTAAATGATGTCTCTAGAGACAAAACCTCTCTCATCGTCACACAATGCCTAGGTTTACCTCCACTGTATTCACATCCAACCATTCCCTTGTCTGTACATTATGCCTTGAATCTATTATTCCACACCCAGAAACCTGTTCCTTTTACTCTATGTTCTGAACGCACTAGACGACCAGTCCTTATAGCCTTTAGCCGTACCCTTATCCTACTCCTCCTCTGTTCCTCTGGTGATGTAGAGGTTAATCCAGGCGCTGGAGCGCCTAGCTCTACTCCCATTCCCCAGGCGCTCTCATTTGTTGATTTCTGTAACTGTAAAAGCCTTGGTTTCATGCATGTTAACATTAGAAGCCTCCTTCCAAAGTTTGTTTGACTCACTGCTTTAGCACACTCTGCCAACCCGGATGTCCTAGCCGTGTCTGAATCCTGGCTTAGGAAGGCCACCAAAAATCCTGAAATTTCCATCCCTAACTATAACACTTTCCGACAAGATAGAATTGCCAAAGGGGGCGGAGTTGCAATCTACTGCAGAGACAGCCTGCATAGTTCTGTCATACTATCCAGGTCTGTGCCCAAACAATTTGAGTTTCTACTTCTAAAAATACACCTTTCCAGAAACAAGTCTCTCACTGTTACCGCTTGTTATAGACCACCTTCTGCCCCCAGCTATGCCCCGGACACAATATGTGAATTGATTGCCCCCATTTATCTTCAGAGATCGTACTGTTAGGTAGAGGATGCCTGGTTATTCTTTAAAAGTGCTTTCCTCACCATCTTAAATAAGCATGCCCCATTCAAAACATTTAGAAACAGGAACAGATATAGCCCTTGGTTCACTCCAGACCTGACCTTTGACCAGCACAAAAACATCCTGTGGCGTACGGCATTAGCATCGAATAGCCCCCGCAATATGCAACTTTTCAGGTAAGTTAGGAACCAATATACACAGGCAGTTAGGAAAGCAAAGGCTAGCTTTTTCAAACAGAAATTTGCATCATGTAGCACAAACTCCAAAACGTTATGGGACACTGTAAAGTCCATGGAGAATAAGAGCACCTCCTCCCAGCTGCCCACTGCACTGAGGCTAGGAAACACTGTCACCACCGATAAATCCACGATAATTGAGAATTTCAATAAGTATTTTTCTACGGCTGGCTATGCTTTCCACCTGGCTACCCCTACCCCGGTCAACAGCCCGGCACCTGGCCCTTCTTTGGACACTGTGTTAACTAACCTCCAGACGAGCTTCAATGCCATACAACTCTCCTTCCGTGGCCTCCAACTGCTCTTAATTGCAAGTAAAACTAAATGCATGCTCTTCAACCGATCACTGCCCGCACCTGCCCGCCCGTCCAGCATCACTACTCTGGACGGTTCTGACTTAGAATATGTGGACAATTACAAATACCTAGGTGTCTGGTTAGACTGTAAACTCTCCTTCCAGACTCACATTTAGCATCTCCAATCCAAAATCAAATCTAGAATCAGCTTCCTATTTCGCAACAAAGCATCCTTCACTCATGCTGCCAAACATACCCTCGTAAAACTGACTACCCTACCAATCCTTGACTTCGGCGATGTCATTTACAAAATAGCCTCCAACACTCTACTCAGTAAATTGGATGCAGTCTATCACAGTGCCATCTGTTTTGTCACCAAAGCCCCATATACTACCCACCACTGCGACCTGTATGTTCTCGTTGGCTGGCCCTCGCTTCATATTTGTCGCCAAACCCACTGGCTCCAGGTCATCAATAAGTCTTTGCTAGGTAAAGCTCCGCCTTATCTCAGCTCACTGGTGACCATAGCAGCACCAACCCATAGCACGCGCTCCAGCAGGTATATTTCACTGGTCACCCCCAAAGCCAATTCCTCCTTGGGTCGCCTTTCCTTCCTGTTCTCTGCTGCCAATGACTGGAACGAATTGCAAAAATCACTGAAGCTGGAGACTCATATCTCCCTCACTAACTTTAAGCATCGGCTGTCAGAGCAGCTCACAGATCACTGCATCTGTACATAACCCATCTGTAAATAGCCCATCCAACTACCTCATCCCCATATTGTTATTTATTTTTTGCTCCATTGCACCCCAGTATCTCTACTTGCACATTCATCTTCTGCACATCTATCACGCCAGTGTTTAATTGCTAAATTGTAATTACTTCGCCACTACGGCCTATTTTTTATTTGACGTTTATTTAACTAGGGAAGTCAGTTAAGAACAAATTATTATTTTCAATGACAGCCTAGGAACAGTGAGTTAACTGACATGTTCAGGGGCAGAACAACAGATTTTGACCTTGTCAGCTCGGGGATTCGATCTTGCAACCTTCTGGTTACTAGTCCAACGCTCTAACCACTAGGCTACCTGCCGCCCCATTTATTGCTATTTATTGCCTTTACCTTCCTAATCTTACCTCATTTGCACACACTGTATATAGATGTATTTTTCCTATTGTGTTATTGACTGTACGTTTGTTTATTCCATGTGTAACTCTGTGTTGTTGTTTGTGTCGCACTGCTTTGCTTTATCTTGGCCAGGTCGCAGTTGTAAATGAGAACTTGTTCTCAACTGGCCTACCTGGTTAAATAAAGGTGATTTTTTTTTTAAATAGACAGGTGTGTGCCTTTCCAAATCATGTCCAATCAATTGAATTTACCACAGATGGACTGAAATCAAGTTGTAGAAACATCTCAAGGATGATCAATGGAAACAGGATGCATCTGAGCTCAATTTTGAGTCTCATAGCAAAGGGTCTGAAGACTTATGTAAATAAGGTAATTATGTTTTTGCTTTGTCATTATGGGGTATTGTGTGTAGCTTGATGAGGAAAACAATGTATTTAATCAATTTTAGAATAAGTATGTAATGTAACAAAATGTGGAAAAAGTGAAGGGGTCTGAATACTTCCAGAAGGCACTGTATATACAAGTCTCAAAGAATTATCTTTCAAGGCTTTTGGCTCTGGCCTGCATAACCCTCTCTCCTCCCTGTCAAATGACAGCTTCTTATAGCAGGAAACCACCTGACAGGAAACATGACTGATCAACCAATAAACAATTAAATGTTTTAAACAAGGCAACAAATCAAAATGAACACATCAAGGTAATAACATCTGAATTCCCATGAATGTTCACGTCAATAATAGTGTGAACATTTGTCAGAAGGACATGAAATGAAACCATACAAGCTATCCTCCCACGGGGATAATTCCCAGTGTTGTGCGTCCCCAACACCGGATAAAATTGCTCATCTCCAATAAATCTGTTTGACACTTGATAGCTGACAAAGCCATGCAGCGCCAGAACCCTCGCCAAACACAAGCGACAGGAGTACTCTTAAATGACTTGCACAAAGGTTTACAATTATAAGGCATAACATTTCAGAATCAACGTAGGACATCTTTACATTGTCTATAACGATACATTGCGGTACAGACAAATTACCGCGCTTAATAATAACCCTGTATTCTTTGTTGCCACAGTCACGTGATCTACAACCAACACGTCCTCGGAATGAATAAATAACTAAATAAACAGTATAAACAACATAATCAATAACGGGCTCACAGCTTTGTCACAAATAGGAAAGTGATTTACCTGTAAGACCACTGCAAAATTAAGTTCTTGCTACGTCTTATCCAGGGGTGGTATTTTACAATCCAAAATCGAGTTTCTTCTTACATTACGCAAAGGGCCGTTATGTGGCAAGTTGTAAAAAAATGCGCGTGTTGACATCCACCTGTGTCATTGATGCTGATGCGTTCTATAGTTATAACCCAACTCCTGGGCAACTGTCGCCAATGGGTCCGCGGGATATGAATATCCATAAGCATGATGCGTAAAAAGAGATCCAAAATCGGATGTCAAAATCTAAATGTTGAACCTGAAGCATGCGTAAATCGATCCACAGCAGAACATAACTCGATACAAAGTTATCCATAACGCACAGCACGCACATCTGGCCGTGGGTTAAGGGATATGCTATCCGATGAGATCCAATAATCAACGAACCACAGAGCAGATGACGACGAAACCTGCTTAATTAATAAAAATATATTTAAAAAGTATAAATCCGTTGGTGTGGATTAAAAGTCCAGTCAGTTCGTTGCGATGCCTTGTTCGACTGTAGCATGCTCCTGCGGTTTGGAGAGTGAGGTTTCTCATGCATCTCTACAGTTCCGGAGAGTCGCTTCTCACGCGGTAAAAGCCAGCACATGAGAGCCAATTTATGCTTGATCCGAAAATTTAGTCGGGGGCGCCGTATGGATATTGTGATGCAATCGCGGAGTCTCCAGAGGGACGCAGAGGCCAAATTGAGCTCCGTACCGCATCACCTTGCGCCTGTCAAATGTAACAATGTGGAGGGCTCCATATAGCTCCGCATTGAAATTATTTGGTGGTGATTGGTGAGGGCTGGAGGTCCAGTATAAACACAAACTCACTTCCTTGACATCAGCCCTGTGCTGCTCAGCGAACCGCAAGAAGTATGAATGGTCTGACTTCCTCCGAGGCCATATCACCATAAATGCTGCATGGCCAATACAGACGTCAGATTGACCATGTAGCGCCTTTAACTGAGCCATGTGGAGAGCTGCTAACCCAAAGAATTCGGGCAGTGGCAGATGGGATATGTCCCCACCCACAGAAATGTGTTACTCCAACAGTGTCCCCCAAGGTGAGTAAAAAACAGAATTCTATTCAAAATGAGCACATTTGTCCTGGTGATGCAAGTAGGCTTTTTCTGTGTATTCCTGGTCTCGCTTCAATCAGATTATCAGAATTTAGCAGTAACACTAACGCAACATCCAATAGGTCCTTCTCTGACTGAAAGCTCTGCTCCCTGTCTTACATCACCTTGAAGTATACCTGCCTGTAGGCATGCTGTTCTTTTTGGAGTATTTTAAGTTACTAGCACGCAAAAGCTCGGCTTGGCTAAGGAGAGGAGCGGCCCTTTCCATAGAATGGACTGGATGAGTGTGGGAATTGTACATAAAAGGGTCAATCAACGGGAAGCCAACTGTCACAATCATGTCGGAAATAATTCATTCCCAATCCCTGCATCTCAGTTGGGCTACAATCACCCATTTTTATGCATATGATACAATATTTAAATGCATTCATCATAGATTATAGTTGTTTTATACAGCATATTGTCTCTTTATATTTTTTCTTGCAATAGACACATATGCAACTTTAAACTGCGTTATATAAGCAGTTATAATTTCCAGTTGTTCCTTTATTCGGGTTGGTTCCCTGAGTTGATGTATATTTCCAAGACGCAGCAATAAGCTTGGGAGTCAAACTGCCAGATGTTTCGGTTCCACTCAAATGTTAGGTCCACACCGCGTTTTCCCTCCTACACTCACACCTGGATTCGCTCCAGTGCGCCCCAAGCACCTGAACTGCACGCGATCCTGTAGAGATGCAGGTACTTGATCACGCTCTTCTGTGAGCAGGGCTGAGCGGTTACGGAAAGTGTGCTCACACCGCGTTGCGTGACTACAGGTCGGGAAGGGGAACACAAAGACATTGTTCAGTGTGTGATCAGTCAGTCAGTCCGCCTCTCCAGTAACACAGCAACATTCCTTTGGCGTTCCTCAGCCTCCCCCTCCCGCCACAACTGCACAGGCTGAGGGTTAAGCAGGGAAAGCGAAAGTGATGTTTTTATATTTGTGTGTTATGGTGGTTCCAGCTATTTGTGTGGTTTTCTAAATTTAACAACATGTCAGAGAGAAATTAGAAAGGAAACCTTATAAACATTAAAAACAGTGACTTCAAATGCTTCCTATTCACAAATAGTCACTATGAGAACATGACATAAATCGGTCAACAAATGTGTGTTAGAAGGACACACTACTAGAGGAATTTCTGAGAGATCTTAAGTCTTCATGATCATGTGTTTTAAGGTTTTGGGACACAACTTTCTATCTCTCTGTTCTCCCTCTTTCTCTCTGTCCCGTCTGTGTTTTTCTCCACTGACACAAGGGCTCATTCAGAGGCTGAAGAACAAATGTTTCCTTATGTAGCCTAGCTGTGAGGGATGCCAGCATTGGGGGCAACAAGAGAAGCTGCCCTCTGCTTTTCTTTCCTCTCAGCACACTACAGCTCTTCAGCCTGGCTGGCTGCGGGCATGACTGGGGGCACTCAGGGCATACACTATCAGAGAGCGAGATGAAGTGAAACAGTTTTATACAGAGACTCGAGGGATACATTGAGCTCTACCTTGGGGGAGCTGTAGTTATCTATCTTCTGTCTTTCATTCACACTCTTTATGTCTATCAGAGACAGTTCAGTTGGTAGAGCATGGTGTGTGCAACGCCAGGGTTGTGGGTTCGATTCCCACGGGGGGGCCAGTACAAAAAAAATAAAAAATGTATGAAATGTATGCATTCACTACTGTAAGTCGCTCTGGATAAGAGCGTCTGTGAAATGACTAAAATGTAAAATGTCTCTTTCTGGGTCTGTCTGTCTTTCACTAATGTGTGTGTGAGAGAGAGAGACTGCCAAACGCACGTGCACACACAAAGGATGGCGAGTGTTTGTGGTAATGAGTTAAGCCTTATCCCCTGTAGTCCAACTGATGCAGCAGAGGCTATAAAATGTACATAGGCTGAAGCATGGGGTTTGTCCATCTGTATTAACCCCATTGGACACAACATCTTGACTGTTGTTGTTATTATACCATGGTATTGTTGAATACTTGTTTCTGATTGGCTTGAAGGGCATTCTAGTGTGAATTATTTACCTATAACACACAGTATATTTGAATGTTAGAATTCTATGGCTATAGTTCATTCTTACATGTTCTATGTTTGAGATGCATTTGAAAGCAAAGGTCGAATTGAAAACATTATTGGCATTGTTGAATTCGATTTTCATAATGGCAAGCTAGGACGCCTTTCTAGAGGTGAATGTGTTAAGGGGGAGGTCAGTTCCACAACTTCCAGGTCGTTCATTATTTTCCATAAAACACAGAGCCCCTCGTTGATTATCCCTTACTTAATTTTAAACAATTATTATTCACAAAAATTGTTGATTTTTTTTGGTTTCTATTACAAAGTATGTTATTGGCCTGTTAAGACACCATTGCCACTTTAAGATCTCTATTGGAAAAGTTGATAGATGCATCCCAATATGGTGACTGGAGTATGGGCGAGTGGGCGTGTGGAAAGTAGTGGACGTGTGGAAAGGCAGTGGTGGAAAAAGTACCCAATTGTCATACTTGAGTAAAAGTATAGATACCTTAATAGAAAGTTACTCAAGTAAAAGTGAAAGTCACTCAGTAAAATACTTCTTGAGTAAAAGTCAAAGTATTTGGCTCTAAATATACTTCAGTATCAAAAGTAAACGTAACTGCTAAAATATACTTAAGTTTCAAAAGTAAAAGTATAAATCATTTCAAATTCCTTATATTAAGAAAAGCAGACAGCACCAATTTCTTGTTTAAAAAATGACATATAACCAGGGGCACACTCCAACACTCAGATATCATTAACAAAATATGCATTTGTGTTTAGTGAGATGATCACGTGTTCTCTTGATATGTCTGTGAATTGGACCCTTTTCCAGTCCTGCTAAGCTTTCAAAATGTAACAAGTACTTTTGGGTGTCAGGGAAAATGTTTATTTATTCATTATTTTCTTTAGGAATGTAGTGAAGTAAAGGTACAGATACTCCAAAAAACGACTTAAGAGGTACTTTAAAGTATTTTTACTTAAGTACTTTACACCACTGTGGAAAGGAGTGGCTGTGTAGAAAGGAAAGTAGTTGGGCTTGTGGGTGTATCGAAAGCACTCCGCTATACGTTTGACTGTTTTGATTTAGCTTTGATTTATTTCTTACACAACCAAACTACCGTACATTGAGCTACCTTACTGCAAGTTTGGACCTCTGCTTGAAAGCCAGAGAATGAATCTCAGTCGCATTACACTGTTAGTTATAGACAAATAATTGTACATTTTCAGTTATAAAAGTGCCGATTGTTTTATTTTTGATTAAAAGTATTGATGATGGGTGTGCTGTTGCTTAATGCCAGCAGCTACAGTAGGCTACATACCGCTGTTTGATTTGAGTAGCACAGTGGTGTGCGTTATAGACTACTGAATTCCCTTCATCTCACCATCAGAGTATCAGCAACAATCACACGTTAGTTCAGTGCACACAGCGTAGCAGAGAACGCAACACATTTGAGAATACATTTCTTTGGGAATATATATCGTAGAACAGACATGTTGCCTTCTGTATTAGGCAATGTCATGACTCAGGTATTAGGATCTATCACTGAAATCTCCCCTTTGTCTGAGCATGAGAAAGAGAGCGAGTCAGCCGTTGCGATGCTGCCTTCATAAAGGTAGTATTGTTAAGTTGCGTGCGAAGCTCCTGCTTTGAGCTTTGGGTCTCCGCCCACTCTTGTTAACTACAGACATATTTTTCTTCTTCTTTTACATCTCCCCCTTTCTTTCAGCTACAGGTAAGCATTTCATGTCCGCACGCAATCCCTGGAGTGCCTCCTCCTCCGTTTCGCTGTTTGACTCCTCACGCGCGCACACATTCTCCCAGGGCATGAGTAAGCGCCTGTCAATAAAGTCTACTGTCATTGGTTGACGCTGTAGCCTTCCACGAGACCATCTTCAGAGCTTAACTATCATTCCGTTCGACACCCTCTTTCTGATTGAGACAATACCTTATTTGAGATACTCTGTACTTATCCACTCACTATCTTCCCACACATTAGCTATATCTCTCATGCTCCCTTACCCCACCGTATCCCACTTTTAGCACCTACCCTACAATCCTTACATCATACTTTACTCAGAGTACTGTTACAGTAGGAGAGTGCTAACAGTGCTCTACTGTTCTTTGCCTTTGGAGTGGCTATTTCTGACATTCTTTGACCGCTCTCCGGAACAGATTGTTAGCAGACTGCCTGTGGTCAATGCTCCCCACTGTTTTCCTCGTACAGGACTATGAACCAGACAAGGTTGCCATTTGAAACACAAAGCAAAGAAAGGGTCCCTTCTCTCAGATCCTGTGTGCATGCTCGAGAGAGAGAAAGAGAGAGAGAAAGAAAGGGAGAGAAAGAGAGAGAGAGACACTATGTGAGTGTTTGTATCTGTGTGTGTGTGCGATCCATGCCTGTGGCTTACCTCTCTCTGGTGCCCAATAAAGTCAGGGGAGATGTTCTGCCTATACCAATCTCTGCCCACAGCGAGGTGGGCATGTTCGCCGCGGGCGACGCTGGCACAGGGCGGCTGTGAAAGGGGTTCTTTGTCCTTCGCCGTGGCAACAAGGTGTGTTTCCTGAACTGGCATTCCGACTCAATAAGCGGCTAAACCACGTCTCGCCTCTCCCCATCACACTTATCAGTTTCACAGCTCAAAAGAAAAACAAATAGGAGAAAGAGGGAGCGAACCCGCACACGCATACATCTCTCTGTGTGTGCCAGTCGACTAGAAGGATAGGTCATGGTTCAGGATACTGCTAGTGTCATTGTGTAGCTCTCTGAACCTGAGTGGATAACGTGTATACATTGCACATTTATTCAGTTCTGAGAGCCCCTTCGCTTGTGTTTGACCTCAGAAACGTCGCCATTCCATAGACTCGTGAGGGAAATAAAAATGTTGTCGCTGTAAAATGAGCGGGTAGAGAGCGGAGTCAAGAGAGAGTGAACTATGGCTCAACTCGAGACCAGGTCTCCATCAGAGTAGGTCTCACTTCTCAACACGGATTCTCTCCAATGAGAGCTAAGGACTGAAATTACAAGACAGAGGGAGAAAGAGAACAGATGAGAGAGAGAGAGAAAAAGAACAGATGACAGAGAGAGAGAGAGAGGCCCAGTACCTAGACTTGTAGAGTTGACCCTTTCTGTACTTTACCATCTCTACACGGTCTCATGTCTACTGTTCATAGCACTGGCCAAACACACATACGTCCTGCCAACAGGGAAGTGCAGTGTGCACTCCATTGTAACTGTATGAAAACTGTACATTAGTTTGTGCCTTCAGAAAGTATTCATGCCTCTTAACTTATTCCACATTTTGTTGTGTTACAGCCTGAATTCAAAATTGATAAAATATTTTTTCTCACCCATCTATACACAATACCCCATAATAACAAAGTGAAAACATGTTTTTAGACATTACTGCAAATGTATTGAAAATGAAATACAGAAATAGCTAATTTACCTTTATTCACACACTTGAATCAATACTTCGTAGAAACAACTTTGACGGTGATTACAGCTTTCAGTCGTCTTCAGCTTTGCACATCTGGATTTGGGGATGTTCTCCCATTATCCCTTAAAGATTCTCAAATTGTACTAAGCTAAAATTTGAAATTGTTTTAAGATGGTCATACCACAGATCATTTAGCGATTTCATTTAGAATTTTAGGACCCCTTTAGGTATACAGTAAAAAAAATACAGTAAAAAAAAAGAATAAGGAATACGTTTTTGAAGTGTCTGTCCTAAATCAAGGAGATATAAGAAAGCTCAGGAAATATATTTATATATACAGTCCCAGGCAAAAGTTTAGACACACCTACTCATTCAAGGGTGTTTCTTATTTTTACTATTTTTCTACATTGTTGGGAGCAGTATCACATCAGGTTATTTTTGTATTTTAGCTTTTTTGTAGAGTAATAGTAAAGACATAACTATGAAATAACACATATGGAATCATGTAGTAACCAAATATATTTCATATTCTCTCAAACAGCTTCATGAGGAATGCTTTTCCAATAGTCTTGAAGGAGTTCCCACATATGCTGAGCACTTGTTGGCTGCTTTTCCTTCCCTCTCAGGAACCACACATGCGGAGATCATCCACTCACCTACTCTGCGTCTCACAAAGACATGGCGGTTGGAACCAAAAATATGGACAGATTTCCACCGGTCTAATGTCCATTGCTCGTGTTTTTTGGCCCAAGCAAGTCTCTTCTTATTATTGGTGTCCTTTAGTAGTGGTTTCTTTGCAGCAATTTCATCACATAGGCCTGATTCACGCAGTCTCCTCTGAACAGTTGATGTTGAGATGTGTCTGTTACTTGAACACTGTGAGGCTGCAATTTCTGAGGCTGGTAACTCTAATAAACTTATCCTCTGCAGCAGAGAGAAATCGGAGAACACCATGTTCATGAGTCTCCCATTTCCATAGAGTGGTCATAATAGTTTGTAGGCCATTCGGACGCTACATACGTGTTCGTGAATGTCTCATGGTCTGACAAATACCGGTGTAGCTCGACCACCTTCCACTGCAGAATGGGACAGCTCACATAGGCAGATGTGGTGGATTGAGATGCAGTCCATGAAAAAACCCTGATATCTCTAACTTAAACTGACTGATTTTTATGAGGATTCTTTTATTATGTTTCTTAGATTGACGCACTGCTGAGTCAATAGACTCTTAAGGATTAAGTTAGATGGGCAGCGGCGGTAAACAGCAATCTTCATGTCTTTCCACAGATTTTCATTGGGATTCAAGCCTGGCCTTTGGCTGAAGCCATTCCAGCTTTGGTTTGGCTATGCGTTTGGGGTCATTGTCCTGTTGGAATGTGAATCTTCACCCCAGACGAAGGTCGTTTTCACTCTGAAGCAGGTTCTCATCAAGGATTTGTCTGTATTTGGCTCCATTCCTTGTTCCTTCTATCCTTATCAGTCTCCCAGTCCATTCTGCTGAAAAGCATCCCCATAGCATGATGCTGCCACCACCATGCTTCACAGTAGGGATGGTGTTAGACGGGTGATGAGCTGCACCTGGTTTGACCACAGAATATTTTGCCTTATGATCTGTCTTTCACTTGCCTTTTTGCAAACTCCAGGCATGCTGTCATGTGGCTTTTTCTCAGGAGTGGCTTCCGTCTGACCACTCTCCCATTAAGCCCAGATTGATGAAGTGCTGTAGAGACTTGTCCTTCTGGCAGGTTCTAACATCTCAGCCAAAAAAACTCAGTATTTCTGTCAGAGTGGTCATTGGGTTCTTGGTCACCTCATTGCCCGGTTGCTCAGTTTGGTGGTACGGACAGCTCTAGGTCTGGGTAGTTCCATATTTTTTCAATATGCCAATGATGGAGACCACTGTGCTCTTGGAAACTTTCAACACTCAAGAATTTGGATGCACCTGAGCTCAATTTGGAGTGTAATAGCAAAGGGGAGTGAATACTTACGTGAATTAGGTATTCCTGTATTTAAGTTTCAATAAATGTGCAAACCTTTCTAAAAATATGTTTTCACTTTGTCATTCTGGGGTATTGTGTAGATGGAAGAGAAAAATATACATTTTTAATTCAGGCTGCAACACAACAAAATGTGGAATAAGTCAAGGGGTATGAATACTTTCTGAATGCACTGTATAGATACTTCTGAGTATAACTCATGTTTTTATCAATATCTCCCAATGGCATCAAAGCATGATTTACAAGAACCTTTAAGTTATTACATGTATTTTCAGTTAGGCTTGGAACCTGTACAGTAAGAGCACAGCTGCATTACGGTAAAGGTCTACAGTACAATATGTACATGAATCCAGTGAATCATGACTCAGTGGGCCGGTGACTGAACCAGGGTTGACTCCTCTAACTAACAGAGAAAAACACATAGTGGAAGCAGTTTTGGTTTATTACATCATCACCACATCTCTCTCCATGACACTTTTTCTTGGGAATGGTTCTATTCAGCCCCCTCCAAGAATAGAAACAGGCTGGGAGACCTGAGGGGTATACCGCAAAGCAGGATCAATGAGTTAGCCAGCTAACCTGGATAAACAACCCAAAATAACTATTGATTTTCTGTTTCATTAAGTAATCTAAACTAAGATATGTGTTTTTGGTTGTTGAGTTAATCAGACCATGCCCATTTCAGGCTAATCAAACATTTAAAAAATAATATTTATGCAAGTTTACTGGCTAACTCAGTGATCCTACTTTGTAGTATACCGCTCAGGGTTCATTTCTATCAAGCGTGTGCGAGTAAGAGTGCTGATCTAGGATCATTTTTACTTTTTTAAATCACAATTAATAAGATTACATGAACGGGGGGGGCCTGATCTTAGATCAGCACACCTACTCTGAGACGTTGTCCCATACATAATAAGGCCAGAGGGTTTAGCAGCCCCAACCCAACTCCAGCAGTACAGTACAGTTCATGAATGTAAAAATGAACAAGCAAAACGGTTGCATTTGGGTTGTGTAGCTAGCATTCCATTTGGCTAGCTGCAATATCTCTCTTTTCACAAAAATGTCATATTAGTAATTATATTTAATTTTACCTGTAATAACAACGGAATGTCATATTATAATAATGAAATAACAACGCAATACGAATGGAATGTGTGTGCTATAATTGAGAAAAAGATAAGAAAGGAGAAGATAGCTGTAAAATGTTGCTATTCACATTCCCTTCATCCACAACAGATTCTCTTAATCCAAACACACACAATGCCAGCCTGAGGTTGATAGAGAATGTATGCTAGAAATAGCGAAATAAAGCAAAAGAGCAAGGAAAAAACAGATGGAACCACTTGGTCATTTAAATGTTTGATATTTGAAGAAGAAGAAAACATTCCATCCTGAATGAATCAGGGTGTGCACCATTTGTAAATAAAGTACATCTTAATCTGAGCAAAGATCCTTCTCAAAGATCAGACAAGCCTACACATTCAGCTGGTTATTTGTGACGTGTCTGTAGACACAGATCCCTGTGTTTCCTTCAGTGACTATAACTAGCCTTCAAAACACAGTCTTGAGGTCCAACTGTGGAGTGGGCTGACATAGCTGGAGCCAAAATGGACTTAGCCCTTAGAGGTGTAAACCCAATTATACACGCACTCCATAAAAATCTATTCAAAATCAACTACACATTTTTTCATACATTGCTGTCTCAGTACCAATCTAAACTAGTCATACAAACGGCACTTTTCAAGTATCATCACATTTTATAATAAAGATCCAGTATCCCAAAAAACAACAACCAAATTCACAAAATGTCATAATTAAACAATTAAATAATGAAAATAAATAAAACAAAAGCAAGCAATTAGAGAGAAGGCAGATTTGGTCCCTTTTTTTCCCCAAGGTCTGGCGATTAGCCGTGACATCATTCTGTGACATCAGCGAGGTGTTCTATGTGGAGGTGAGGCCTCAGCCCAGCCCAACGTCAAGTGACATCATCACCACAAAGCCCAGGATAGAGGTCCAGGAAGCCAACTTACCGTTCCCACTTCAAGACAATATACATGGACAGTGTTAATCAATGTTGGTGTATTTATACAGTACTTCAATCATATACAATACATTGAGAGACAGAGATAAGCCGAGCACATGGAAATCTGTCAGGTTACTAAAACACACACACAGACCCTAAACATGCTAGCAGGCACACACTTCACGGTGACAGTCGACCCATACACTTCACAATGACAGTCGACCCACACACTTCACAGTGACAGTCGACCCACACACACACTTCACAGTGACAGTCGACCCACACACACACTTCACGGTGACAGTCGACCCACACACACACTTCACGGTGACAGTCGACCCACACACACACTTCACGGTGACAGTCGACCCACACACACACTTCACGGTGACAGTCGACCCACACACACACTTCACGGTGACAGTCGACCCACACACACACTTCACGGTGACAGTCGACCCACACACACACTTCACGGTGACAGTCGACCCACACACACACTTCACGGTGACAGTCGACCCACACACACACTTCACGGTGACAGTCGACCCACACACACACTTCACGGTGACAGTCGACCCACACACACACTTCACGGTGACAGTCGACCCACACACTTCACGGTGACAGTCGACCCACACACTTCACAGTGACAGTCGACCCACACACTTCACAGTGACAGTCGACCCACACACTTCACAGTGACAGTCGACCCACACACTTCAGTGACAGTCGACCCACACACTTCACAGTGACAGTCGACCCACACACTTCACGGTGACAGTCGACCCACACATTTCACAGTGACAGTCGACCCACACACTTCACGGTGACAGTCGACCCACACATTTCACGGTGACAGTCGACCTACACAAGTCAAAAGGACAGCTCGCTCCCCGTCTCACTTTTTAAAGAAAACAATACGCCCAGGGTTGTGAAAACCAGAACATTCCAGGGGGCCAGTGTCGTTGCTCCGCTCCCACTCTTCCTCCTCGCAGCTCACACTAACACAAAGACAGCGATTGATCTAGTCCAGCTCAGAGTCACAGAGCTATGAACAACTACTGTATGCACAGAGTTGGAACCAGGGTAGAAAAACCTGTTAATGTACAGTACCAGTCAAACGTTTGGACACACCTACTCATTCAAGGGTTTTTCTTTATTTTCACTATGTTCTACATCGTAGAATAATAGTGAAGACATCCAAACTATGTAATAACACATATGGAATCATGCAGTAACCAAGCATTCCGCTACACTCGCAACACCATCTGCTAACCATGTGTATGTGACCAATACAATTTGATTTGAAAAAGTGTTAAACAAATCTAAATATATTTTATGGTTGAGATTCTTCAAAGTAGCCACCCTATGCGTTGATGACAGCTTTGCACACTCTTGGCATTCTCTCAACCAGCTTCATGAGGTAGTCACCTGGAATGCATTTCAATTAACAGGTGTGCCTTGTCAAATGTTAATTTGTGGAATTATTTTTGAAGAATCTAAAATGTAAAATATATTTTGATTTGTTTAACACTTTTTTGGTTACTACAGGATTATATATGTGTTATTTCATAGTTTTGATGTTTTCACTATTATTCTAACATAAAGAAAACCCCTTGAATGAGTAGGTGCATCCTAACTTTTGACTGGTACTGTATTACTAGGAAACATTGTTCCAGTGTTTTCTAAAGGGTTGGACATGGACTAAGCCTTGATTAAGACCTGGGTTAGGAGCACAGTAAAAATAACCTCTCTCTACCCACCTGAGTTGAGCCTCTGGGATGATGTCATCAACCACCACATAAACCATAGCCCCTGCAGCGAAGGCCAGGGCGTACGGCAACAGTGGTTCCGCCAGCACCACGGCAACAGCGCCTAGCAACCCGGCGATTGGTTCTACCATTCC
Organism: Salmo trutta; assembly: GCF_901001165.1. NCBI lineage: Eukaryota > Metazoa > Chordata > Actinopteri > Salmoniformes > Salmonidae > Salmo > Salmo trutta. The sequence goes on from NC_042958.1 coordinate 55,864,239, forward strand.
ACTGAGCTGTCCGTACCTGAGAGAGGAGTTCGTCAAAACCCTAGATAGTACCCTTTATGTCCCCTTCAGTTATTGGCTGTCAAACAAAAACAATTCCTTTAATATACAGTTGCCTTCAGAAAGTATTCTCACCCCTTGACTTTTTCCACATTTTGTTGTGTTACAAAATGGGATTAAAATGGATTTAATTGTCATTTTTGGTCAACGATCAACCCAAAATACTCTGTAATATCAAAGTGGAAGAAAATGTACAACATTTATAAAAAATGCATGAAAAATAAAAACACTCATATCTTGATTCGATAAGTCTTCAAAGCATCCCATCATCTGGTGAGTCTTCTGCCCTCCACAGACTGGGGGTTAAGGAACTGAACGGGGCTCTGCCTGGCTAAAACTAGAAACTATTCCTGGAGATACCAGGCTGATTTGCCCCAAATATAACACGTTGTATTCAGGACAAAAAGTTAATTTCTTTGCCAATTTGTTTTGTATTATTATTTAAGTGCCTTGTTGCAAACAGGGTGCATGTTTTGGAATATTTGTTTATTCTGTTCCCGGCTTCCTTCTTTTCTCTCTGTCATTTAGGCTAGTGCTTTTTGGATTTTTTACACATCTACCAATCGGTGCCCTTCTTTGCGAGGCATTGAAAACCTCCCTGGTCTTTGTGGTTGAATCTGTGCTTGAAATTCACTACTTGATTGGGAGACCTTACAGATAATTGTATGTGTGGGGTACAGAGATGGGGTAGTCATTCAAAAATCATGTTAAACACTATTATTGAACACACGTGACTTGTTAAGCACATTTTTACTCCTGAACTTATTTAGGCTTGTCATAACAAAGGGCTTGAATACTTAGACTCAAGACATTTCAGCTTTTCATTTTTAATGAATATGTAAACATTTAAACAAACATAATTACACTTTTACATTATGGGGTATTATGTGTAGATCAGCGCCACAAAAAGTCAAGGGGTGAGAATACTTTCTGAAGGCCCTGTGAGTTAAGGTGCAGAGAAACAGTGATGATCATATGGAGATACTGTTTGGATATTAAGAGTTGTTACTCACCAGAAGGCTTTCCATGTGGACATCCCTGCACCTCGCAGAGGGAGGCTCACCGCAAGGCCCTCTGGGAAATTCTGGATCCCTATGCCAATGGCCAAGTTCCTGTGAAACACATGATGATAACGCTTTAGAGGACACCACTTCTTAGATCATTGTCTGATGGCCTTTCAGATGACATTTCTTATTACCATTACCCTAATCAATGGTCGTTCATTGACATTGGTTTAGAGGCCTGAATGGGATAGATTTCAGAGCGTCGAGTTTGCATGTGAAGCATTACATTCACTTCAACCTCACTGCTTCAATAGAGTTGGAGCTGTATCGTGGCTAAGTGTGGTAGAAGTGTGGTTGGAGGGAGGGTGGGTGGTTGGTTGGTTAGCTAGGAGGAAACTGTATTTTAATGATATACAGTACATAACACGGGGGGAAACGCCGTTATTTTGCTGCTGGCAGTTTCTGGGGTCAGTTAAAAGGCAGTAGTGCTCAGTCTAAATTACACAGAGTGAGTCAGCACTGGAGGAAATCGTCATCACAGTAAAACCGCAAAGACTATGGATAGGGGCTCATTCTCAAGACAGGAAATGACTTGGAAACAATTGCTAAGGAGACACATGAGGAGTCAGTTGGATATGAAGAGTTGGGAGAAAATGCATACTGCTGAACAATTAGAAGAGAAGAAACTCAAATCTATGCAAAACAACAACACAGCACTCAAGTCACACCATCCTAGGCCCTCCGAAGCGTCATTAAACTGAGGCTAACAGCACACTACCAGTCCACACTATTAGCAGCCAGGGTGGTAATTCAAAGACATGCCATAAGTGGTGTTAACCAGGGTGTTAGTTTGTCTGCTCGCACTCCGCTGCATCCTAGTCGGACCAGCATCAGTTCCCAGGGGGCAAAGAACTCACACGGGTGTGTTTGGGAGGAACGTTTTAAGTTTCCTTTCTCCCTGTGAACCACTTTAACAGGCACAGAGTCAAGAGCCTGCCCCTGGAGAGAGAAGATTAATGACAGCTAGTCACGGAAAGGTTTACAGCAGCCACTGCCTGGGAGAGAGAGACACACGGAGAGAGAGAGAGAGAGAGACAGAGACAGAGAGAGAGACGGAGAGAGAGAGAGAGAGAGAGAGAGAGAGAGACGGAGAGAGAGAGAGAGAGAGAGAGAGAGAGAGAGAGAGACGGAGAGAGAGAGAGAGAGAGAGAGACGGAGAGAGAGAGAGAGAGAGAGAGAGAGAGAGAGGAATGTAGTATGCTTGGTTTCAGACTAGGAATCACAATGCGTGTAAAGGAAGTGTATTTTCAACATGCTAGAAAGAGTGTTTCTGTGTCAAGGAAAGAATGAGGATACAATGACAGGGACAGAGAATCCAGAAAAAATTAAGAGAAAGCTGGAGTATTGAACGAGGGAAGGACGGCAGAGAAGAACATCTGGGCCGCATGAGACAGAGACAGAGAGAGGAGGAGGAAAAAGAAAGAGGAAAAATGGATAGAAGAGAAGGAGAAGTCTGGAGGGAGTGAGGGAGGAGACCCTATGGGGTGTGGTTGAAGTGAACCCAGTCACTGGTCACATGGGGGCTGTACTGGCAGGAAACACCTTCGTATACAGTACTATTTCATAAATCTGAGCTACATTTCTCCATTACAGCACAGCACAGCAGAACAGGGATAATGCAGCATAATGCAGTAACAGTAAGTTGCATGCTAGGCTAGTTTATTTTTTTATTTCACCTTTATTTAACCTCTATGGGCTAGGTGGGACGTCACCGTCCCACTCTATTCAACAGCCAGTGGAACAGCGTGGCGCGAAATACAAAAACCTAAAAAATGCAATAATTTTCATGTTTCAAACATACGACTATTTTACACCATTTTAAAGATAAGACTCTCATTAATCTAACCACATTGTCCAATTTCAAAAAGGCTTTACAGCGAAAGCAAAACATTAGATTATGTTAGGAGAGTACATAGCCCAAAATAATCACACAGCCATTTTCCAAGCAAGCATATATGTCACAGAAACCCAAAACACAGATAAATGAAGCACTAACCTTTGATGATCTTCATCAGATGACACTACTAGGACATTATGTTATACAATACATGCATGTTTTGTTCAATCAGGTTCATATTTATATAAAAAAACAGCTTTTTACATTGGCGTGTGATGTTCAGAAAATGTATCCCCACCGAAAACTTCCGGTGAATTTACTAAATTACTCATGATAAACGTTGACAAAATACATTAAAAACAATTATTTTAAGAATTATAGATACAGAACTCCTTTATGCAATAGCTATGTCAGATTTTAAAATAGCTTTTCGGCGGAAGCACATTTTGCAATATTCTGAGTACATAGCTCAGCCATCACGGCTAGCTATTTTGACACCCGCCAACTTCGGGCACACTAAACTCAGAATTACTATTAGAAAAATTGTATTACCTTTGCTGATCTTCGTCAGAATGCGCTCCCAGGACTGCTACTTCCACAAGAAATGTTGTTTTTGTTCCAAATAATCCATAGTTATGTCCAAATACCTCCATTATGTTCGTGTGTTCAGGTTACTATCCAAAGGGTAACGCGCGAGCACATTTCGAGACCAAAAAATTCAAAATGTTCCATTACCGTACTTAGAAGCATGTCAAACGCTGTTTAAAATCTATTTTTGTTGTATTTTTCTCGTAAAATAGCGATAATATTCCAACCGGACAATAGTGTATTCATTCAAAAAGGAAAATAAAAAACAGCGTGGTCTCGTAAACGAACATATCCAATCTCTTTGTCACCAGGCAGACCACTGACAAACTGAGCTCCTATACTCTGCCCAGAGACAGGAGACGCCTCAATCCACTTTCTGAAGGCTTTAGAGAGTCAATGGAAGCCTTAGAAAGTGCTACGTAACCCCAGAGATATTGTAGTTTCGATAGAGACTCTAAAGAAGAACTACAAATTCTCAGACAGGCCACTTCCTGCTTGGAATTTACTCAGGTTTTTGCGTGCCATATGAGTTCTGTTATACTCACAGACACCATTCAAACAGTTTTAGAAACTTTAGAGTGTTTTCTATCCAAATCTACTAATAATATGCATATTCTCATTTCTGGGAAAGAGTAGTAACCAGTTTAAATCGGGTACGTTTCTTATCCGGCCGTGAAAATACTGCCCCCTAGCCCAGACAGGTTAACCAGGTAGGCTAGTTGAGAACAAGTTCTCATTTGCAACTGCGACCTGGCCAAGATAAAGCATAGCAATTCGACACATACAACAACACAGAGTTACACATGGAATAAACAAAACATAGTCAATAATACAGTAGAACAAAAGAAAACTTAAATTATATATACAGAGAGTGCAAATGAGGTAAGGGAGTTAAGGCAATAAATAGGCCATGGTGGCGAAGTAATTACAATATAGCAATTAAACATTGGAATGGTAGATGTGCAGAAGATGAATGTGCAAGGAGGGATACAGGGGTGCAAAGGAGCAAGATAAATAAATAAATACAGTATGGGGATGAGGTAGGTAGATAGATGGGCTGTTTACAGATGGGCTATGTACAGGTGCAGTGACCTGTGAGCTGCTCTGACAGCTGGTGGTTAAAGCTAGTGAGGGAGATATGAGTCTCCAGCTTCAGTGATTTTTGTAGCTAATTACAGTCATTGGCAGCAGAGAACTGGAAGGAAAGGTGACCAAAGGAGGAATTGGCTTTGGGGGTGACCAGTGAGAAATACCTGCTGGAGCGCATGCTACGAGTGGGTGCTGCTATGGTGACCAGTGAGCTGAGATAAGGCGGGGCTATACCTAGCAGAGACTTGTAGATAGCCTGTAGCCAGTGGGTTTGGCAATGAGTATGAAGCGAGGGCCAACCAACGAGAGCGTACAGGTCGCAGTGGTGGGTAGTGTATGGGGCTTTGGTGACAAAACGGATGGCACCGTGATAGACTGCATCCAATTTGTTGAGTAGAGTGTTGGAGGCTATTTTATAGATTACATTTACATTTACATTACATTTAAGTCATTTAGCAGACGCTCTTATCCAGAGCGGCTTACAAATTGGTGCATTCACCTTATGATATCCAGTGGAACAACCACTTTACAATAGTGCATCTAAATATTTTAAGGGGGGGGGGGGTTAGAAGGATTACTTTATCCTATCCCAGGTATTCCTTAAAGAGGTGGGGTTTCAGGTGTCTCCGGAAGGTGGTGATTGACTCCGCTGTCCTGGCGTCGTGAGGGAGCTTGTTCCACCATTGGGGTGCCAGAGCAGCGAACAGTTTGGACTGGGCTGAGCGGGAACCGTGCTTCCTCAGAGGTAGGGGGGCCAGCAGGCCAGAGGTGGATGAACGCAGTGCCCTTGTTTGGGTGTAGGACCTGATCAGAGCCTGAAGGTATGGAGGTGCCGTTCCCCTCACAGCTCCGTAGGCAAGCACCATGGTCTTGTAGCGGATGCGAGCTTCAAGTGGAAGCCAGTGGAGAGAGCGGAGGAGCGGGGTGACGTGAGAGAACTTGGGAAGGTTGAACACCAGATGGGTTGCGGCGTTCTGGATGAGTTGTAGGGGTTTAATGGCACAGGCAGGGAGCCCAGCCAACAGCGAGTTGCAGTAATCCAGACGGGAGATGACAAGTGCCTGGATTAGGACCTGCGTCGCTTCCTGTGTGAGGCAGGGTCGTACTCTGCGAATGTTGTAGAGCATGAACCTACAGGATCGGGTCACCGCCTTGATGTTAGTGGAGAACGACAGGGTGTTGTCCAGGATCACGCCAAGGTTCTTAGCACTCTGGGAGGAGGACACAAGGGAGTTGTCAACCGTGATGGCGAGATCATGGAACGGGCAGTCCTTCCCCGGGAGGAAGAGCAGCTCCGTCTTGCCGAGGTTCAGCTTGAGGTGGTGATCCGTCATCCACACTGATATGTCTGCCAGACATGCAGAGATGGGATTCGCCGCCTGGTTATCAGAAGGGGGAAAGATGATGATAGATAGATGACATTGCCGAAGTTGAGGATCGGTAGGATGGTCAGTTTTACGAGGGTATGTTTGGCAGCATGAGTGAAGGATGCTTTGTTGCGATATAGGAAGCCGATTCTAGATTTAATTTTGGATTGGAGATGTTTAATGTGAGTCTGGAAGGAGAGTTTACAGTCTAACCAGACACCTAGGTATTTGTAGTTGTCCACGTATTCTAAGTCAGAGCCGTCCAGAGTAGTGATGCTGGACGGGCGGGCAGGTGCGGGCAGTGATCGATTGAATAGCATGCATTTAGTTTTACTTGCATTTAAGAGCAGTTGGAGGCCACGGAAGGAGAGTTGTATGGCATTGAAGCTCGTCTGGAGGTTAGTTAACACAGTGTCCAAAGAGGGGCCGGAAGTATACAGAATGGTGTCGTCTGCGTATAGGTGGATCAGAGAATCACCAGCAGCAAGAGCGACATCGTTGATGTATACAGAGAAAAGAGTCGGCCTGAGAATTGAACCCTGTGGCACCCCCATAGAGACTGCCAGAGGTCCCAACAACAGGCCCTCCGATTTGACACACTGAACTCTACCAGAGAAGTAGTTGGTGAACCAGGCGAGGCAGTCGTTTGAGAAACCAAGGCTGTTGAGTCTGCCGATAATAATGTGGTGATTGACAGAGTCGAAAGCCTTGGCCAGGTCGATGAATACGGCTGCACAGTAATGTCTCTTATCGATGGTGGTTATGATGTCGTTTAGGACCTTGAGCGTGGCTGAGGTGAACCCATGACCAGCTCTGAAACCAGATTGCATAGCAGAGAAGGTACGGTGGGATTCGAAATGGTCGGTAATCTGTTTGTTAACTTGGCTTTCGAAGACCTTAGAAAGACAGGGTAGGATGGATATAGGTCTGTAGCAGTTTGGGTCTAGAATGTCACCCACTTAGAAGAGGTGTATGACCACGGCAGCTTTCCAATCTTTGGGAATCTCAGACGATACAAAAGAGAGGTTGAACAGGCTGGTAATAGGGGTTGCAACAATTTCGGCAGATCATTTTAGAAAGAGGGTCCAGATTGTCTAGCCCGGCTGATTTGTAGGGGTCCAGATTTTGCAGCTCTTTCAGAACATCAGCTATCTGGATTTGGGTGAAGGAGAAATGGTGAGGGCTTTGGCGGGTTGCTGTGGAGGGTGCCGGGCAGTTGACCGGGGTAGGGATAGCCCGGTGGAAAGCATGGCCAGCCGTAGAGAAATGCTTATTGAAATTCTCAATTATAGTGGATTTATTGGTGGTAACAGTGTTTCTTAGCCTCAGAGCAGTGGGCAGCTGGGAGGAGGTGCTCTTATTCTCCATGGACTTTACAGTGTCCCAGAAATGTTTTGAGTTTCTACTACAGGATGCAAATTTCTGTTTGAAAAAGCTAGCCTTAGCTTTCCTAACTGCCTGTGTATATTTGTTCCTAACTTCCCTGAAAAGTTGCATGTCACGGGGGCTATTCGATGCTAATGCAGAACGCCACAGGATGTTTTTGTGCTGGTCAAGGGCAGACAGTTCTGGAGTGAACCAAGACTATATCTATTCCTAGTTCTACATTTTTTGAATGGGGCATGCTTATTTAAGATGGTGAGGAAGGCACTTTTAAAGAATAACCAGGGATGACGGGATGAGGTCAATGTCATTCCAGGATACCCCGGCCAGGTCGATTAGAAAGGCCTGCTCGCAGAAGTGTTTTAGGGAGCGTTTGACAGTGATGAGGGGAAGTCGTTTGGTCGCAGACCCATTACGGATGCAGGCAATGAGGCAGTGATCGCTGAGATCTTGATTGAAAACAGCAGAGGTGCATTTGGAGGGCGAGTTAGTTAGGATGATATCTATGAGGGTGCCCGTGTTTACGGATTTGGGGTTGTACCTGGTAGGTTCATTGATAATTTGTGTGAGATTGAGGGCATCAAGCTAGGATGGCCGGGGTGTTAAGCATGTCCCAGTTCAGGTCACCTAGTAGCACGAGTTCAGAAGATAGATGGGTGGCAATCAATTCACATAGTAGACCAAAGCCTATGGGCTAGGCTACTATACACAATAACAGTTAGGCTAACATGTAAACAAGGATATGACCATGGAGGCAGCCATTCTGGATGGGGCACATGACCATTGGATTGTGTAACAACAATCACCTGGAGAGAGGGGGGAGGGGGGGGAGAGAGAGAGAGAGAGAGAGAGAGAGAGAGAGAGAGAGAGAGAGAGAGAGAAGGCTGGAGTATTGGAACGAGGGAAGGATGACAGAGAGCAACATCTGGGCCGCATGAGAGAGGAGACAGAGAAGGAGGAAAAAGAAAGAGAAAAGGGATAGAACAGGAGGACGTCAGGAGGACGTCAGGAAGTCCTGAGTGAGTTAGGGAGACCTTGTGCCTTTGGTGTGGTTGAGGTGAACCCAGTCACCCAGTTCTGTTTTCACTGCTTGTCACATGGGGGCTGTATTGGCAGGAAACACCTCCTTAAACAGTACTAATTAATACATGTGAGCTACATTTCCCCATTACAGCAAGGCAGCATTTCATGGCAGCTATGTTTGTTCAGCTGCGGTATCAGGACAGGACTGGCCCAGAACAGATGGAACCGCGCCTGTCCAGTCCTCAGTACTGAGGGAGGGAGAGAAAGAGCGCGAGAATGACGAAAACGAGAAAGAGGGAGAGAGAGAAAGAAATTTCTGTCTGTAATAGACCCGAAATAAAGCAGGTATTACACAGCGGTAATATACTAATAGCGATGTTGTGCTTTGACATACTAGCCTAGCGTGCTAACTTACTGTTACTGCTATAAGCTGCTAGTTGGCCCTGTTCCCATTGTGTGCTTGGTTATCCTCTGCATATAGTGTGCTTTTCCATTGTGCTATGGTTATATTAGGCTATGGTGGCCTGCTAGCATTAATAACGTAGCACTGTATGTAGCAGCATAACATAGCACATTGCTAAAACGTAACACTGTATATAGCAGCATAACAAAGCACATCGCTATAACGTAACACTGTATGTAGCAGCATAACATAGCACATCGCTATAACGTAACACTCTATGTAGCAGCATATCATAGCACATCGCTATAACGTAACACTGTATGTAGCAGCATAACATAGCACATTGCTATAACGTAACAATGTATATAGCAACATATCAAAGCACATCGCTATAACGTAACACTGTATATAGCAGCATATCATAGCACATCGCTATAACGTAACACTGTATATAGCAGCATATCATATCGCTATAACGTAACACTGTATATAGCAGCATATCATAGCACATCGCTATAACGTAACACTGTATGTAGCAGCATATCATAGCACATTGCGATAACCACTGTGTAATACCTGTTGGAGGGAAATTATTTAATAGACCAATAAGTAAGAGAGTTCCAAAACTCTCTGCCAATAACAGCTAGTTTTCAGTGTTCCCCTTCCCACTCAGACCACTCCCAGACAGTCCTAGCAAAAGTCCTAGCAAAAATATCAATTTGTTTAGGAAGCTATTTTGGTTTATTCTTTACAATTTTAATTGAAAAAAATCACAGTAAGGTATTTCATTTTTACCCAGAAATTATTTGATAACGATATATAAAAAAAGGCTGCATTGGACCTTTAATTAACTGCTCCGCATTAGCTGCTGTAAAATGTAAAAATACATTGACAAACTGCAGAGAAATATAATATAATTATTAATTTACTAAACAACAGTTGGACACTTCTCATGGGTCTCATACAACATAGACACAAATAACTCACTATGTGGTAAAACAGATCTTATCAAATGTTATCAAAAGTCCTTGGCTTTAGGTAAAAATTGTACATTGAGGACACGTGTCTCGTGTAGTGCTACCCGAGGTGTGTGTATTTAAGGAGGGGGACAGAGCATCATCAACTGCATCATGTCTGAAGAGGCATTATTCCAGAATGAAGGGTGCTGTAGCTCTGCTGGTGTTGCTGTTCTGTCTGTCTGGGACATGGACTCAGGGAGGGAGTGGGCTCAGAGAGAACGACATCACTCAACAGGGTCACAGCACAGGCAGAGAGAGCACAGTGAGCGAAGTTCAGAGAGAGCGCCGAGGGACTGAAGCTACTGTCACGACCGACGAACGCACACCCACCGAACATGACCTCTTGACTGATGTGAAGGAGCTTAGAGACATGGTGTACAAGCTGGGAACCATGGTGGTGGAACAGAGAGAGAAGCTGAGGAACACAGAGGCCAGAGTGGCAGCCAGTGAAGACCAGGTGATGGACCTTAGAGTGGAGCAGAGAATAACTACACAAGAAGTAGAGAAACTGGAGAAAGACAAAACAGCTTTGGGGGCCAGACTGACAGCCAGCGAGAGCCAGGGGGAGGAACTGAAGAGAATGCAGGAAATTAATTTCTCCTTACAGGGTGTATGAATTAATATGAACAAGATTTTCTTACTCATCTGTTTATATGAGCATGAAAAGATTAAGTTGAAATAATTTCAGACCAAGCAGCCAAGCTGCCAGCCATGGGCACCAGAGTGACAGCCAGCGAGAGAGAGGTGGAGGAACTGAAGAGAGAGAACGCAAACAGACCAAAGGTGGCCTTCTCAGCTGGTTTGACATCAGGATTTGTGGGACCATTTAATACTGAAACCACACTGGTCTACACTAGAGTCATCACCAACATTGGTCAAGCCTACAGCCCAACAACAGGACAGCACCAGTGAGAAGGGTCTATAACTTCAGATTCAGAGCTTGTAGTAACCAGAATGTGAGTCGTACAGTTATTTGATTGTATAAGAATGGACAGAGAATGATGTACAATTTTGACTACCGAGCTGATTTAATTCTTAGATGTATATCTAATGGGGTCTTTATGCAGCTGGAGAAGGGATATGAGGTGTATATAGGCTCCCCTTTGAGTACCAGCTCTTTGATAGTGATTATAATTACAATATCTTTAGTGGCTTCCTGCTCTTCCCTATGTGAGAACGCCATAACTGCTGTAATGGTCACAGGTGAAGAGTCTGTATTGAAAGACCTTGGAGACCAAAACGCTCCTCTTACTACAATGAATAAAGCATAAGAAAATCTATAATACTGTGTATGTGTTGCTTGTTCAAAGACACTGTTTACCACATTATATTTTGGGTTATGATGGGGTAAGACATTGGTACTTGATGTTACTTTCTTCAAGAATCAAAATGGGTCTACATTAGGGCTGTGGCGGTCATGAAATTCTGTCAGACTGTTACTGTCATGCAAAAGTATACCGGTCTCACTGTAATTCAACATTAATTAACATAATTGTGAATGATACTGATACTGATGGAGGGACAGTAGAGCCCTGAGTACCAGACCATTAAGACCTGATGGAGGGACAGTAGAGCCCTGAGTACCAGGCCATTAGGACCTGATGGAGGGACAGTAGAGCCCTGAGTACCAGGCCATTAGGACCTGATAGAGGGACAGTAGAGCCTTGAGTACCAGACCATTAGGACCTGATGGAGGGACAGTAGAGCCTTGAGTACCAGACCATTAGGACCTGATGGAGGGACAGTAGAGCCCTGAGTACCAGACCATTAGGACCTGATGGAGGGACAGTAGAGCCCTGAGTACCAGGCCATTAGGACCTGATGGAGGGACAGTAGAGCCCTGAGTACCAGGCCATTAGGACCTGATAGAGGGACAGTAGAGCTGAGTACCAGGCCATTAGGACCTGATGGAGGGACAATAGAGCCCTGAGTACTAGGCCATGACCCAGTCTGTAATACCTACATGTTTCAAGCTGACCACCATAGTCCCTGTGCCCAAGAACACCAAGGTAACCTGTCAAAATAACTATCGCCCCGTAGCACTCACATCTGTAGCCATGAAATCAGATCCTCAAAAACATCGGCAGCTGTACCATTGAGTGAATCTTGACTGGCAACTGCTTGGCATCCAACCGCAAGGCGCTACAGAGGGTAGCGCATACGGCCCAGTACATCACTGGGGCCGAGCTCCCTGCCACACATATTGAGAAACACCCACAGTACACATACACACCAATATACAAATCTATCAATCTAAGTCAGTCAGCATGCAGCAAGCTTAAAGTGACAGTGCTACTCTCCAACCCCTCTCATAGTTGCTACATTAATTGACCTCCAGTGTTAGTCCTTGGGGATCTCTCTCTGTCTTCCTACAGTTCACTGTAGAGGCCCCCTCAGCCCTCACACACCACTAGGCCCTCAGCTGTCTGAAGCGCCACACAATGTCCTCTTTGACATCCCACCCAGAATGACATTGACACTAAGAGCCTTCACGCTCACCGTCTTAGAACCGACACAGAGTCTGAAATGACTGCACTATGTAGGGAATATGGTGCCATTTGGGATGCAGACTGAGATAACGTCACCGCCTGCCTGTCTACCTGACCTTGTTCACTTTCACTGGGTTTCTAGTCGCTCTTCTTCACCATCCTCCTTTTCTCCGCTTTCTACCTTCTACTGTACCCTCTCTCACTCGTTCTAGCTCTACGAGGATTTCTCTCTCTTTAGACCTCATTCTTTCTATACTCTCTCTGTCTCTCTCTCCCTGTCTTCCGCTCTACTCGCTCTCCTTCCCTTAAACCTCTGAAGCTACAGCACACGGCGAAGCCCACGGACCTCAGCCACGCGGCGAAGCCCACGGACCTCAGCCACGCGGCGAAGCCCACGGACCTCAGCCACGCGGCGAAGCCCACGGACCTCAGCCACGCGGCGAAGCCCACGGACCTCAGCCACACGTTGGTTATAAACAACCTAACACTCAAGATTGAGCGTTTTAAAGTGCAACGTTAATTATGATGGTTTTTGGAAACAGCTCAGAGATTTAACGATGCTCCTACGAAAGGTTCTAACGAGGAACTTAGCCTTAAGATGACTTTGGGAAACCGGGCCCGGAGCAAGAAATAGACTCTGGGACAGTTGTGGAACGATAGATCCCAAATTCACATCAAACTAAGTTAAAAAAGAATTGAGGCTGAGGCAATACATCCGAACATTTAGCAAAAAATGTTCCTAAACTAATATTTCTTCACATTATAGCTATGCTGCAATGCACACACGGCAGTAGGCTACACGCAAATGTTCGTTCCATAATGTAATTAGCAGGAAAACACCATTGTCAAAAAGCTCACTCCCCCTGCAAACGGTTTCATGTGACAGATGAAAATATCTGTTTGAAATGTTGAAAGATGGGAGATCTAAAGATGCAACAACTTGCATGGGTTGCTAATATGACCATAATTGTGCCTTTGGCTACTGGACGATGAAAGAAAGCAGATTTAAAAACAATAGAAATAGGCTACTTATTTCAATGGCACAAGTCTTTATAAAATAATTGCCTCCACGTATATAGAAATGGATTTTGGCTCGGCTACTTTGAAAAAAGGTAAGACATGCATCTTAATATGAAGTAAAACATTCAGGTTTCAAACAATTAAGTATATGTTTGCAAAATGCTTACTGCCTTCAGCTCACATTGCAAAGTGGTGATTGACGCGCTAAAGCCTGCCTATCGCTGCTTCAATTAACAGTTGAAAAATAAAAATTGCAGTTATTTTTAAATCATGGCCATCAAAACCTATTTTAACACGTGATTGAGTTTATAATGGTTGCACAATAATTGGGCTTATAAAATAATGTTTCACTCCAGTAGGAACAGGAGCTGTAGCAGCTGTAGCAACAACTCTCGCGCTTTGGCTCAAACTAGGCGCTGTATCTTAATTCGGTGCACATGCAATAAATAAGATACATTACGACAAATAAAATACACACGCACCAATTGAATTCCTTCTAAATTATGCAAATTAACCTATAGACCAGGGATCAACTAGAAACAGTATCAGAACAATTTTTTGTTGAGAGGATGGTCGGGGTGCCGGAAGATAATTACAAATCATTTGTAGACCGCAAATTGACTGCACGAAGACCAAATCGAAACAATACTTAACTAAAACATAATAATTTCAAACCTCGCTTAAATTCTCTATTATGCGTGGGAATGCTTGGGAACAGTTTTCCTAAATTAAAATCACTTGGAACTGATTCCTGGTGTTTTTACAGTCGTATGTCCAACAATGAAAATTCAACAACAACAACAAAACATTTAGGGGGCCAAATAAAACCCCCCGCAGGCTACATTCGGCCCGCAAGTTGGAGAACCCTGCTATAGACCATGTGTCAAAATCATTCCAAGATGGGCAGAATGTCTGCGGGTTTTCGCTCCTTCCTTGTACTTGATTGATGAATTGCCTAGTTGTCTAGGGCTTAATTGAAAGTAAAAAACAAAAACACACAGACACTAGGCCCTCCATGGAATGAGTTTGACACCCCTGCTATAGACCGATAAACATGACAGCTCAAATGTATTTACATTAATTAATAGGCTAAAAAGCATTATTTCGAAATTTTAATTTATTGGCTTTTCAATTTGGTCATCTGCCAAAAGCCGGCTTTTATCGGCTAACAGAAAACCTATTGAACTGACTGGGTCTGCTGCAGTGACAAAGACTCTCTTGATCTTCCTGTCCGGGTTGGCGCCCCCCCCTTAGGTTCGTGCCGTGGGGAGATCTTCGTGGGCTATACTCGGCCTTGTCTCAGGATAGTAAGTTGGTGGCTGACGATATCCCTCTAGTGGTGTGGGGGCTGTGCTTTGGCAAAGTGGGTGGGGTTATATCCTGCCTGTTTGGCCCTGTCTGGGAGTATTGTGTCTCCCGACCCCTCTTGTCTCAGTCTCCAGTATTTATGCTGCAATATTTTGTGTTGGGGGGCTAGGGTCAGTCTGTTATATCTGGAGTATTTCTCCAATCTTATCCGGTGTCCTGTGGGAATTTAGGTATGCTCTCTCTAATTCTCCCTCTCTTTTTCTCTCTCTCTCTCTCAGAGGACCTGAGCCCTAGGACCATGCCTCAGGACTACTGGCCTGATGACTCCTTGCTGTCCCCAGTCCACCTGGTCATGCTGCTGCTCCAGTTTCAACTGTTCTGCCTGCAGCTATGGAACCCTGACCTGTTCACCGGACATGCTACCTGTCCCAGACTTTCTGTTTTCAACTCTCTAGAGACAGCAGGAGTGGTAGAGATACTCTGAATGATCGGCTATGAAAAGCCAACTGACATTTACTCCTGAGGTGCTGACCTGTTGCACCCTCTACAACCACTGTGATTATTATTATTTGACCCTGCTGGTCATCTATGAACATTTGAACATTGTGGCCATGTTCTGTTATAATCTCCACCCGGCACAGCCAGAAGAGGACTGGCCACCCCTCATAGCCTGGTTCCTCCGTAGGTTTCTTCCTAGGTTCTGGCTTTTCTAGGGAGTTTTTCCTAGCCACCGTGCTTCTACACCTGCATTGCTTGCTGTTTGGGGTTTTAGGCTGGATTTCTGTACAGCACTTTGTGACATCAGCTGATGTAAGAAGGGCTTTATAAATACATTTTATTGATTCACTCTCTTCCTATTCACACTAATGACTACAATACACTCTAAGAGGCTGCGCACAAGAGGCCACTTCACACTCAATTTGCAGACAATTCACACAAATAGGCATGCTGTAATCCTACATTTAGACTTTCATTGACTGTACCCCAAAACATTTTGGGTTAAGATAGGTAGAAACGCATTGCAATACCACTGATTATGTGAAAGAATGTAGCCTCAAAGAATTTAAAAAAGTAAATACATTGGGGAGTGTTTTTCTCAACTTGGCTGAGGAGGCCTCTTTGTTTAAATCACTACATTACCTGACTACCACCCCTTTCATCTGGCTGACAGCACACACACACACACACACACACACACACACACACACACACACACACACACACACAAGGTTATACAGCAGCTGGAGAAAGGCAAAGCCACTGGGATGGAGAGAACCTGCTCACGGCGGCTACTCTGCCTCCTGTGAACAGGCCTGCTAGAACACATCAAGGAGAAAGAGGTCAGGGCTGAGCCAAGCATAATCCGAGGAGCTGCAGCTGAAGGACAGCTAACACAGCTACCAGAGGACAAGAGAGGCTTTCACTAAGAGAGAGAGGAGGGAGCGAGAGAAAGAGAGCGAGAGAAAGAGAGCGAGAGAGAAAGCGAGCGAGCAGACCAGCCGCTGGTGCTGCCAGCGGCTAGTGCGCATCTGGAGGGCGGTCTCCACACATTCCTCTGGATTCCTACTCCCCTCCCAATCGAACCATTAACAGACACACACAAATGCATGCACAGGCATGCGTGCACAGACCCAGACACACAAACATGGAGACACACACACCCACACAAGCAGGTGAAACATGCAGACACCAACAAACAGATGGACAGACCTATGCATGCGCGGACAGACAAATAGATATGCTCACTCCAGTTGCGGTCAGTGCCGCTCAATTTTTTTTTCTTCATGAGCATGGCCTTATTTCTATTACAGCATATTGGATGACTGTCATTCATATTACATTCACCCACACCCAGTTCAATGTAACAGCGATAGGTTTAGGCTATTACATGATACTCAAATTTTCCCTATACCCATCATGAAGTTGCTACAACCTAGCCTATGAATGAAAGTTTACAACGTAGGTACACACAGGTCGAGAGACATATTTGATGTGACACACAGTGACACATGGACAGACAGTGACATTCAATACCGCCTTGCACACTCTTGCCTGCATCGAGCTGATCTAGGGTGTAATCAATAGTCCAACAGTTGCAAAAGAGAGTTTCTATTGGACAAATTCAGGTATGTTCATCCCCGTTTTGTTCCGTTTCCCTCCGTTTAAAAAATGTTTTCAACAGAATCAAATGAATTCACCCCTGATCACATGTAAACACAGTTCACTTTCATAGCAGCCGCGTTGTATTCCTTCTCACATCTACACACACTCCTCATCTCACCTTTTCCCTTCACCAGTGGACTTCAATGCACAACACATCAACAATAAAAAAAAAAAACTTTCCAAACCATAACTGCTACACATAGTCTACATCGTTGTCACTATATTAGCTAAAGTAACGTCCTAGTCAACATAGCTAATAGAACTAATGCGTTAGTAAACCCACTACAATCATGCAGTAAAGTTACAGTGTACAGTCAGTAAGCAGTTACACCGGCGGGCCCCTGTGGCAATAAATTAGTAATACCAAAAGCTTACCTTAACTTGGAAGAGTTCCAGTGTTGTGTTGGATAGTGATAGCCAGCTAGCTAACATAGCATAATTCTGTTTGAGCAGGGTGTTTGAGTAGGCTAAACTAGCTAGCTGCATTTGCTAACTAAGTAAGTGAAACTGAAAAAAAAAATGAAATCTCTCTTGCTTCTCCTTTATTTCAGGAAGAAATTCATTTGTTCAAAACTTTTTGGCTCTGTCTCTATGAGTCAACTACTCAGCACATTTTATGCACTGCAGTGCTAGCTGTAGCTTATGCTTTCAGTACTAGATTCATTCTCTGATCCTTTGATTGGGTGGACAACACGTCAGCTCATGCTGCAAGAGCTCTGATAGGCTGGAGGATGTCCTCCGGAAATTGTCATAATTACTGTGTAAGTCTATGGATGGGGGTGAGAACCATGAGCCTCCTAGGTTTTGTAATGAAGTCAATGTACCCAGAGGAGGACAGAAGCTTGCTGTCATCCGGCTACACCATGGTGCTACCCTACAGAGTGCTGTTGAGGCTACTGTAGACCTTCATAGCAAAATAGTGTGTTTTAACCAATTATTTGGTGACGTGATTATATTTAGTATAGTTTAATCTAAAAAGGATAACTTTTTAAATGGTCCACACCTTCCTCCTCTGAGGAGCCTCCACTGTCATCCTCGAAGGCTCATGCATTATTTATTTATTAAATAAATTTATTAAATATACAGTACCAGTGGTGGCCACTGGGTGGTAGCAGCACACAGCAGAGAGCCGGCCCCAGACAAAGCAGAGCAGCCAGGCACAAATACGGGTTGTTTTGTCCTCCTCATCCCCACAGAGTAAACAGTGCTTTCTCAACGGGAGGAACAAGTGATGCTCCTGTCTACTGACCACATGGTATGTGGAGGAGGATTATGATGACACACACACACACAGATAAACGCACGCACACATCAAATCCCAGGCTCTTATGACCGAGACCTAAAGCAAGGGCATCTGATTGTGGTCGAACCATTAACCAGATGTGTCTAAATCCTAAAGGAGCTGTGGTCTGTGGCCATAGACATAGGTCACATGTTTCCTGTTTCCTGTTTCCGGTCACAACTTGCAGACTTGTTTACGCTGTTGTGCGTTTTTGTTGCCGTTTTTACTTTGCTACCTGACGGTTTTTACTTTTTCATTACCGTATATTTTTACTTTTTCCCTCACTCAACTTTTTTTTTCATTCAACTTTCCTACCCCGGAGGTTTTATCTGGACATGGTTCGTCAGGACTTCAAACAGCCGAAGCTAAGTAACATTAACATGATGCCTTCTAATTGCAGTCGTTGTACTCATAATATACAGGAGAACGATCGCCTTACGGCAAGGATAGCTGTGCTGCAAGCCCAGCTTCAGACGCAATCGTTAGGCAAGGGTCATTTCAGTGTAGGAAAGGATGAAACAGCGTCTGTGCCACCAGTAAGTACAGATAGTAACGTTAGTATAAACCCCCTCGCACGGTCCCCGCAGCCGGACATCTTTCTCATGGCTTCTGGAGGGAAACGCTGTAGGAATGCTCAACCGGTGTCGCTTATTCAGCCGACAGAAACTTTCAACCGGTTCTCCCCGTTAAGCGAGTCGGAGTCGGAGGCCGAGACTTCTCTGGTCTCTGCTCCTCCCGTTGTGGGGTCTGAGACGCCGACGGCTCCCACCATTAGCTCTGACAAATTGAAAACCCTAGTCATTGGCGACTCCATTACCCGCAGTATTAGACTTAAAACTAATCATCCAGCGATCATACACTGTTTACCAGGGGGCAGGGCTACCGACGTTAAGGCTAATCTAAAGACGGTGCTGGCTAAAGCTAAAACTGGCGAGTGTAGAGAGTATAGAGATATTGTTATCCACGTCGGCACCAACGATGTTAGGATGAAACAGTCAGAGGTCACCAAGCGCAATATAGCTTCAGCGTGTAAATCAGCTAGAAAGATGTGTCGGCATCGAGTAATTGTCTCTGGCCCCCTCCCAGTTAGGGGGAGTGATGAGCTCTACAGCAGAGTCTCACAACTCAATCGCTGGATGAAAACTGTTTTCTGCCCCTCCCAAAAGATAGAATTTGTAGATAACTGGCCCTCTTTCTGGGATTCACCCACAAACAGGACCAAGCCTGGCCTGCTGAGGAGTGACGGACTCCATCCTAGCTGGAGGGGTGCTCTCATCTTATCTACGAACATAGACAGGGCTCTAACTCCTCTAGCTCCACAATGAAATAGGGTGCAGGCCAGGCAACAGGCTGTTAGCCAGCCTGCCAGCTTAGTGGAGTCTGCCACTAGCACAGTTAGCGTAGTCAGCTCAGCTTTCTCCATTGAGACCGTGTCTGTGCCTCGATCTTGGTTGGGCAAAATTAAAAATGGCGGTGTTCGCTTCAGTAATCTTACTAGTATAAAGACCTCCTCCATTCCTGCCATTATTGAAAGAGATTGTGATACTTCACATCTCAAAATTGGGTTACTTAATGTTAGATCCCTCACTTCCAAGGCAGTTATAGTCAATGAACTAATCACTGATCATAATCTTGATGTGATTGGCCTGACTGAAACATGGCTTAAGCCTGATGAATTTACTGTGTTAAATGAGGCCTCACCCCCTGGTTACACTAGTGACCAAACCCCCCGTGCATCCGGCAAAGGCGGAGGTGTTGCTAACATTTACGATAGCAAATTTCAATTTACAAAAAAAAAAAACAATGACGTTTTCGTCTTTTGAGCTTCTAGTCATGAAATCTATGCAGCCTACTCAATCACTTTTTATAGCTACTGTTTACAGGCCTCCTGGGCCATATGCAGTGTTCCTTACTGAGTTCCCTGAATTCCTATCGGATCTTGTAGTCATAGCAGATAATATTCTAATTTTTGGTGACTTTAACATTCACATGGAAAAGTCCACAGACCCACTCCAAAAGGCTTTCGGAGCCATCATCGACTCAGTGGGTTTTGTCCAACATGTCTCTGGACCTACTCACTGCCACAGTCATACTCTGGACCTAGTTTTGTCCCATGGAATAAATGTTGTGGATCTTAATGTTTTTCCTCATAATCCTGGATTATCGGACCACCATTTTATTGCGTTTACAATTGCAACAAATAATCTGCTCAGACCCCAACCAAGGAAGATTAAAAGTCGTGCTATAAATTCTCAGACAACCCAAAGATTCCTTGATGCCCTTCCAGACTCCCTCTGCCTACCCAAGGACGTCAGAGGACAAGAATCAGTTAACCACCTAACCGAGGAACTCAATTCAACCTTGCGCAATACCCTAGATGCAGTTGCACCCCTAAAAATTAAAAACATCTGTCATAAGAAACTAGCTCCCTGGTATACAGAAAATACACGAGCTCTGAAGCAAGCTTCCAGAAAATTGGAACGGAAATGGCGCCACACTAAACTGGAAGTCTTCCGACTAGCTTGGAAAGACAGTACCGTGCAGTATCGAAGAGCCCTCACTGCTGCACGATCATCCTATTTTTCCAACTTAATTGAGGAAAATAAGAACAATCCGAAATTTCTTTTTGACACTGTCGCAAAGCTAACTAAAAAGCAGCATTCGCAAATGGAGGATGGCTTTCACTTCAGCAGTAATAAATTTATGAACTTTTTTGAGGAAAAGATCATGATCATTAGAAAGCAAATTACGGACTCCTCTTTAAATCTGGGTATTCCTCCAGTGCTTCATTGTCCAGAGTCTGCACAACTCTGCCAGGACCTTGGCTCAAGGGAGATACTAAAGTGTTTTAGTACTATATCTCTTGACACAATGATGAAAATAATCATGGCCTCCAAACCCTCAAGCTGCATACTGGACCCTATTCCAACTAAACTACTGAAAGAGCTGCTTCCTGTGCTTGGCCCTCCTATGTTGAACATAATAAACGGCTCTCTATCCACCGGATGTGTACCAAGCTCACTAAAAGTGGCAGTAATAAAGCCTCTCTTGAAAAAGCCGAATCTTGACCCAGAAATTATAAAAAACTATCGGCCTATATCGAATCTTCCATTCCTCTCAAAAATTTTAGAAAAAGTTGTTGCGCAGCAACTCACTGCCTTCCTGAAGACAAACAATGTATACGAAACGCTTCAGTCTGGTTTTAGACCCCATCATAGCACTGAGACTGCACTTGTGAAGGTGGTAAATGACCTTTTAATGACGTCAGACCGAGGCTCTGCATCTGTCCTCATGCTCCTAGATCTTAGTGCCGCTTTTGATACCATCGATCACCACATTCTTTTGGAGAGATTGGAAACCCAAATTGGTCTACATGGACAAGTTCTGGCCTGGTTTAGATCTTATCTGTCGGAAAGATATCAGTTTGTCTCTGTGAATGGTTCGTCCTCTGACAAATCAATTGTAAATTTCGGTGTTCCTCAAGGTTCCGTTCTAGGACCACTATTGTTTTCACTATATATTTTACCTCTTGGGGATGTCATTCGAAAACATAATGTTAAATTTCACTGCTATGCGGACGACACACAGCTGTACATTTCAATGAAACATGGTGAAGCCCCAAAATTGCTCTCGCTAGAAGCCTGTGTTTCAGACATAAGGAAGTGGATGGCTGCAAATGTTCTACTTTTAAACTCGGACAAAACAGAGATGCTTGTCCTAGGTCCCAAGAAACAAAGAGATCTTCTGTTGAATCTGACAATTAATCTGGATGGTTGTACAGTCGTCTCAAATAAAACTGAAGGACCTCGGCGTTACTCTGGACCCTGATCTCTCTTTTGAAGAACATATCAAGACTGCTTCAAGGACAGCTTTTTTCCATCTACGTAACATTGCAAAAATCAGAAACTTTCTGTCCAAAAATGACGCAGAAAAATTAATCCATGCTTTTGTTACTTCTAGGCTCGACTACTGCAATGCTCTACTTTCCGGCTACCCGGATAAAGCACTAAACAAACTTCAGTTAGTGCTAAATACGGCTGCTAGAATCCTGACTAGAACCAAAAAATTTGATCATATTACTCCAGTGCTAGCTTCCCTACACTGGCTTCCTGTTAAGGCAAGGGCTGATTTCAAGGTTTTACTGCTAACCTACAAAGCATTACATGGGCTTGCTCCTACCTATCTTTCCGATTTGGTCCTGCCGTACATACCTACACGTACGCTACGGTCACAAGACGCAGGCCTCCTAATTGTCCCTAGAATTTCTAAGCAAACGGCTGGAGGTAGGGCTTTCTCCTATAGAGCTCCATTTTTATGGAATGGTCTGCCTACCCATGTGAGAGACGCAGACTCAGTCTCAACCTTTAAGTCTTTACTGAAGACTTATCTCTTCAGTAGGTCCTATGATTAAGTATAGTCTGGCCCAGGAGTGTGAAGGTGAACGGAAAGGCTGGAGCAACGAACCGCCCTTGCTGTCTCTGCCTTGTCGGTTCCCCTCTTCCCACTGGGATTCTCTGCCTCTAACCCTTTTACAGGGGCTGAGTCACTGACTTACTGGTGTTCTTCCATGCCGTCCATGGGAGGGGTGCGTCACTTGAGTAGGTTGAGCCACTGACGTGGTCTTCCTGTCTGGGTTGGCGCCCCCCCCTTGGGTTGTGCCGTGGCGGACATCTTTGTGGGCTATACTCGGCCTTGTCTTCGGACGGTAAGTTGGTGGTTGTAGATATCCCTCTAGTGGTGTGGGGGCTGTGCTTTGGCAAAGTGGGTGGGGTTATATCCTGCCTGTTTGGCCCTGTCCGGGGGTATCATCGGATGGGGCCACAGTGTCTTCTGATCCCTCCTGTCTCAGCCTCCAGTATTTATGCTGCAGTAGTTTATGTGTCGGGGGGCTAGGGTCAGTCTGTTACATCTGGAGTATTCTCTTGTCTTATCCGGTGTCCTGTGTGAATGTAAATATGCTCTCTCTAATTCTCTCTTTGTTTCTTTCTTTCTCTCGGAGGACCTGAGCCCTAGGACTACCTGGCATGATGACTCCTTGCTGTCCCCAGTCCACCTGGCCATGCTGCTGCTCCAGTTTCAACTGTTCTGCCTGCGGCTACGGAACCCTGACCTGTTCACCGGACGTGCTTGTTGCACCCTCGACAATTACTATGATTATTATTATTTGACCATGCTGGTCATTTACGAACATTTTAACATCTTGACCATGTTCTGTTATAATATCCACCCGGCACAGCCAGAAGAGGACTGGCCACCCCTCATAGCCTGGTTCCTCTCTAGGTTTCTTCCTAGGTTTTTGGCCTTTCTCAGGAGTTTTTCCTAGGGAGTTTTTCCCAGCCACCGTGCTTCTTTCACATGCATTGCTTGCTGTTTGGGGTTTTAGGCTGGGTTTCTGTACAGCACTTTGAGATTTCAGCTGATGTACGAAGGGCTATATAAATAAATTTGATTTGATTTGATTTGATTAACCAATAGTGTAGACTAGGGCCTGGGTAATATGGTGACAAAGGTGATATCTACACAGTGTTAGAACACAGGTATGGAAGGCAGTTGTGGTATAAGTGTCTGTTTTCTTACCTGGCACTCTCAAATGTGGCAGATGAGGTCTTTCCTATGGCTCCAAACCCTACACCCACAGCCAGGCCCTCTGCAAGAGAACACACACAGCCATGGAGGTTAAAATATGTGTATGTGAGAGAGAGAGAGAGACAGCCAGAGAGTGAGAGAGAGCGAGAGAGAGACGAAGACAGAGAGAGAGACGGAGACAGAGAGAGTGACAGAGCGAAACAGAGGGAGTGACAGAGCGAAACAGAGGGAGTGACAGAGCAAAACAGAGGGAGAG
The DNA here is from genome assembly GCF_901001165.1 of Salmo trutta. Taxonomy (NCBI): domain Eukaryota; kingdom Metazoa; phylum Chordata; class Actinopteri; order Salmoniformes; family Salmonidae; genus Salmo; species Salmo trutta. Next base: position 55,888,173 of record NC_042958.1, read on the forward strand.
AGAGCAAGAGAGAGAGACAGAGAGCAGAGAAAGAGAGCGACAGAGAGCGACAGAGAGACAGAGAGGGAGACAGCGGTAGAGAGAGAGCGGTAGAGAGACATAGATGGGTAGAGAGAGAAAAACGGAGAGGGAGGCCGAGAGAGACAGAGAGGGAGATTGAAAGAGCATGGACAAGTGAGAAAAGGTAGGGAACGGTTATAAAGAGCTGGTGAGTCAGAAAGTACAGTCAGAGTTTTTTCGAGCTTGGCTGATCAACCAGAATTAATAAGTAAGAGTCCACATCTATATTGAGTGTATTATTGAGAGTAAGAAGAGGAGGAAGGCAGAAAGAGAGACAGCTCTCTGTCTTCTGTCTACTGAAGGAAAGATGAGTAACACCCGCAGCAGGACAGATAGGATCCATGTCTCCAGGATATTCACAATGAAGTGTGTTAAAATATAATAGATTTATCAATGAATGACTATGATTTCCTACTCTATCAAATCTAATTCTCTCACTATGAGCGGCTGGGTGCGCGATACAGTCTTGCACGAGCACCCACTCTCTCTCTTACTTACGCTGGTGTGAGCATGAAAGCACGCACACACTTGTACCAGCAACCAACTCTCTCTAATTGGACACAGCAGCTTCCAGCTGGGCATCTCTCTCCCTCTTTTCCCTCTCCTCCCTCACTTCCTTCTCCCTTTCATTTATAACACTGGGATATAAATAAAGCTGAAAAGGCCACAGGTTAGACTGACAGCCGTACACACACACAGGTAATGATACTCCTAAAGGTCTGTGTGTGTGTGTGTGTGTGTGTGTAAAGCCTGGCTGAAAAACACACACAGAGCTCCATACTTCACTCCCTGCACTGACTGGTAGCTTACACCATCAGTCGCAAATGCCGTAGGCTCGCTCTCTCTTACAGAAAAACATGAAGCCTGCAGCAGTACTGTATTAATACCACCTATAGGTACTAGTAGACTATAGTATTGTATATGGAATTAAGGATATATAAATATATGGATGAGCAATTTCAGATCGGCATAGACTAAGATACAGAGGAACAGAACAGAATACAGTACCGTAATTTCCAGACTATTGAGCGCACCTGAATATAAGCCGCACCCACTGAATTAAAAAATATATATTATTTGAACATAAATAAGCCGCACATGTCTAAAAACTGCAGGTGCCTACCGGTACATTGAAACAAATTAACTTTACACAGGCTTTAACGAAACACGGCTTGTAACAAAATAAAAAATTATTAGCAGTAAGCTTTAGTTGTCTTTTTGCACTGAGTCAATTCCTCACGCTGCTGTTTCCAACGTCTTATCATCGACTCATTAAGACCAAGCTCCCGTGCAGCAGCTCTATTTCCTTTTCCAACAGCCAGATCAATCGCCTTCAACTTGATCATATGCATTTCTCCATGTCTTTGCCATGATGAGGGTGACAAAATGACTACCGTAATCAGAATGATGGGAAGTTTGAGAGCGCTCGATTTAATCTAAACAGTAAACAAAAAAGTTGTTTGACCTTAACCCGTTCGGCAATTTCATTGGTCTAATGAAAGCTTCATGCCGCCAAAAAAACTGAGCACGTCACAGAATGTGTTTTTTGGAGAAAATGTTTTTGAAAGCGGGAAAAATCCATATATTAGCCGCGTCATTGTTTAAGCCGCGAGGTTCAAAGCGTGGGAAAAAAGTTGCGGCTTATAGTCCGGAAATTACGGTATATACAAATGAGATGAGAATGCAAAATATGTATAAAAATAAAAAAAATAAAAAAGTAAAGTGACCAGTGTTCCATTTATTAAAGTGGCCAGTGATTTCAAGTCTATGTGTATAGGGCAGCAGCCTCATGTGCTAGTGATGGCTATTTAACAGTCTGATGGCCTTGTGATAGAAGCTGTTTTTCAGTCTCTCGGTCGCAGCTTTGATGCACCTGTACTGACCTCGCCTTCTGGATGATTCGGGGTGAACAGGCAGTGGCTCGGCTGGTTGTTGTCCTTTATTATCTTTTTGGCCTTCCTGTGACATCAGGTGCTGTAGGTGTCCTGGAAGGCAGGACTTCTTCACCACACTGTCTGTGTGGGTGGACCATTTCTGTTTGTCAGTGATGTGTATGCCGAGGAACTTTCCACCTTCACTGCGGTCCTGCTGATGTGGATAGCGGCGTGCTCCCTCTGCTATTTCCTGAAGTCCATAATCATCTCCTTAGATTTGTTGATGTTGAGTGAGAGGTTATTTTCCTGGCACCACACTCCCAGACCCCGCACCTCCTCCCTGTATCGTCATTTTTGGTAATCAAGCCTACTACTGTTGTATCGTCAGCTAACTTGATTATAGAGTTGGAGGCGTGCTTCGCTACACAGTCATGGGTGAACAGGGAGTACAGGAGTGGGTTGAGCACGCACCCTTGTGTTGTTTCCTACCTGGACTGCGCATGCTCTGAGAATGTGGCTGGGAATGCTGTCTGGGCCAGCAGCCTTGCGAGGGTTAACACACTTAAATGTCTTACTCACGTCGGCCACGGAGAAGGAGAGCCCACAGTCCTTGGTAGCGGGCCGCGTCGGTGGCACTGTGTTATCCTCAAAGCAGCCCTTAGACGTGGTACATTGGCCGTATACCACAAACCGCCCTACTTTCGGCAAATCTGACCACGACCCCTGTGGCTTATTGCTTAAGTATAGCATAGTTACAGTGCATTCAGAAAGTATTCAGACCCCTTGACATTTTCCACATTTTGTTACGTGTCGTGTCTTTGGCATCATTAAAGTGAAGACTTATTTTATCAAATCAATTCTCTGTAATTATTATTACGTGATTAAACTAATCATGTAAATGTAATTAACTAGAAAGTTGGGGCACCAAGGAAAATCTTTAGATTACAAAGTTATAATTTTCCTAATATAACTATTCAGATATTTTAATATCTGACCAATTAGTCTTCTAATTAATGAATTATTCTTTACGTCACGTCATTCTCATTCCAAAGGTCGTAAATGGTTGGTTATCTGCACGAACCCAGCCTTTACTATGAATCATCCATACATCAATTGTCTTAATCATTTATTTACTAACTAACTAAATAATCACAGAAATGCATAAACAAACAAACAGTAGATATGGTTACAAGGAAATGATAGGGGAGGTTCCCTAGTGGGCTAAGCCGATATGACGGCTTGGTGGACAAAGGGACTGAGAAGGGCGCGAAAGACAAAAGAGTCACTACACAGTTGATATTTTTATTAATTGAAATGCTAATCCTTTGCACATGAAGGCTCACTCATTCGGGAATAATTGCAATCAATATATATTTACGCTCAGTGTGTCGTCGTGATCTCTGTTGGAATCATCCGTCTTTCGGTTGGAAAGTTCATCCGTGCGTCACTCTCTCTGCTTCCTTGAAGTCTTTCATGGTTAGAATGGATACTTCAGAGTACCATTCAGAAATGTTCTTATAGAATAGATGTTTCAGCGGTTGTCGGTCTTCGCATCCAATGGTACATAATTTCTAGCTGCAGACTAGTCATTAGTATCTAAGATTTGCTCTTATTCTGTAGGGATCGATAGTCTCAGAGTTTAACCATTTCCACCAGTGAAGCCAATGCTCCACGTGGTTTGGTTAGGAATTCAACAACCATTACAACCTTAGCTTATACTGAGGTTTGTGTGGTCTCTACTCAAACCTTCGCCCGCTCGGTGATCGAGGTACGCATGGTCTGAAGAGGATTTCCTCAGGAGGGGTTTTTATTCGTAACAGTAGAAAAGGGCTGTCCCATGAGCCAGTTCATGTCTGTGCTCATGGAGGCGGGCCAATGTCTTAGTTGAACTTTAAAGGGAATTCTCACACATTAACAGTTTAAAATCACATAACATAATTTCACAAATAGTTTCATCTTTACTCATTCATTTTATACAATAATTAGACGCAAACCTCATAACGGAGGCTCCTGTATAAACAGAGTTATGGTAATGTGGTCACAACATGAAACAATACGGACCGGGTCGTAGTTGGCTTCTCCACCAACCGTTTACACATTCTCCAAAACATGGCTATTGTTCAGTTCTCAAGTTCTGTGATGTAGAAGAAGTTCCTTTGTTCTACTGTGAAACTCTCTCTCTATACTGCATGGCCATGAGGAGAGAGTCTCCTCTAGGAATTTACGACCTGAGATAACAGAACCTGGGTGTAGGAGGGAGAGAGAGGTGGTGAGAGAGAGGGGGATGGTACTCGCTATACCCAAAGAGGGCCATGTCATGACATACGTTACAGCCTTATTCTAAAATGGATTAAATAGTTTTTTTTCCCACTCATCAATCTACACACAATACCCCATAATGACAAAGTAAAAACAGGTTTTTAGACATTTTTGCACATTTATTACAAATAAAAAACTAAAATATCACATTTACATCAGTATTCAGACCCTTTACTCAGTCTTGAAGCACCTTTGGAAGTGATTACAGCCTCAAGTCCACTTGGGTATGACGCTACAAGCGTGGCACACCTGTATTTGGGGGGTTTATCCCATTCTCTGCAGATCCTATTAAGCTCTGTCAGGTTGGATTGGGAGCGTCGTTGCACAGCTATTTTCAGGTCCCTCCAGAGATGTTCGATCAGGTTCAAGACCGGGCTCTGGCTGGGCCACTCAAGAACATTCAGAGACTTGTCCCAAAGCCACTCCTTGGCTGTGTGCTTAGGGTTGTTGTCCTGTTGGAAGGTGAACCTTCGCCCATGTCTGAGATCCTGAGTGCTCTGGAGCAGGTTTCAATCTTGGTTTCATCTGACCAGAGAATCTTGTTTCTCATGGTCTTTGAGTCATTAGGTGCCTTTTGACAAACTCTAAACAGGCTGTCATGTGCCTTTTACCGAGGAGTGGCTTCCGTCTGTCCACTCTACCATAAAGGCCTGATTGGTGGAGTGCTGCATAGATGGTTGTCCTTCTGGAAGGTTCTCCCATCTCCACAGAGGAACTCTGGAGCTCTGTCAGAGTGACCATCGGGTTCTTGGTCACCTGCCTGACCAAGCTTGGTCCTTCTCCCCCGATTGCTCAGTTTGGCCGAGCGGTCAGCTCTAGAAAGAGTCTTGGTGGTTCCAAACATCTTCCATTTAAGAATGATGGAGGCCACTGTGTTCTTGGGGACCTTTAATGCTGCAGACATTTTTTGGTACCCTTCCCCAGATCTGTGCCTCGACACAATCCTGTGTCAGAGCTCTACTGACAATTCCTTCGACTTCATGGTTTGGTTTTTGCTCTGACATGCACTGTCAAGTGTGGGACCTTTTATAGACAGGTGTGTGCCTTTTCAAATCATGTCCAATCAATTGAATTTACCACAGGTGGACTCCAATCAAGTTGTTCAAACATAAAAAGTTATTTCAATTTTCAATTTTTAACAAATTTGCAAAAACTTATAAAAACCTGTTTTGCACTTTGTCTTTATGGGGTATTGTGTGTAGATTGATGAGGGGAAAAACTATTTAATCAATTTTAGAATAAGGCTCTAACGTAACAAAATGTGGAAAAAGTCAAGGGGTCTGAATACTTTCAGAATGCACTGTATATACAGATGCACAGCATTCAATACCTTATCTTCCATTGAGGGGCTTCCTTCCCATCAGTGCTTTCATGTCAAGTCAAGAGCCATCTCACCCCATCATCCCATTGCCTGATTTAATAACGAGCTCTTTAATCATTGGTTATTTGTGTTTTTTTGGTTGGGGCAGGTGATGAATATTCCCTCAGATTGAAATACATACAATATTCAGATAAGGCCATTACGGATGCATAACAGATCCATTTCAGTGGGAGGCCCCCACTCTCCATCAGTCTCAATCGGCTGCTCTGGTCTGGGCTTGTTGGTGCTGGAGGAGCCATTAAAAACTCAGGCAGGGGGAGTAATACCCTCATTTGTCACCATATGAGACATTAGGAGGGGTGCTGCCTGGGGGGGAGGATCAGTCTCTAGCGTCACAGTGGCACAGAGAAGGCGGTGAGTTTGATGGGGTTGTACCTGTTAATCAAGTACATGCCTCGAGGACCGCAGGGGCGATCAGGGATTGATTCAGACCAGAAATATAAATAATTCTATACTATTCCAAGACATACGCCAAGCTTTTTGAGAAGATGTACAGTACCAGTCAAAAGTTTGGACACAGCTACTCATTCAAGGGTTTTTATAGAATAATAGAGAAGACATCAAAACTATGAAATAACACATATGGAATCATGTAGTAACCAAAAAAGTGTTAAATAAATATATTCTAGATTCTTCAAAGTAGCCACCCTTTGCCTTGATGACAGCTTTGCACACTCTTGGCATTCTGTCAAACAGCTTCATGAGGAATGCTTTTACAAAAGTCTTGAAGGAGTTCCCACATATGCTGCTTTTTCCTTCATTCCTTCGCTTTTCATCCCAAACCATCTCATTTGGCTTGAGGTCGGGTGATTGAGGAGGCCAGGTCATCTGATGCAGCACTCCATCACTCTCCTTGGTCAAATAGCCCTTAGTCTGGATGTGTGTTTTGGGTCATTGTCCTGTTAAAAAACAAATGATAGTCCTACTCAGCGCAAACCAGATGGGATGGCGTATCGCTGCAGAATGCTGTGGTAGCCATGCTGGTTAAGTGTGCCGTGAATTCTAAATAAATCACTGACAGTGACACCAGTAAAACACCCCCACACCATCACACTTCCTCCTCAATGCTTCACGGTGGGAACCACACATGCGGAGATCATCCGTTCACCTACTCTGTGTCTCACAAAGACACGGCGGTTGGAAACAAAAATCTCACATTTGGACTCATCAGACCGAAGGACAGATTCCCACCAGTCTAATGTCCATTGCTCGTGTTTCTTGGCCCAAGCAAGTCTCTTCTTCTTATTGGTGTTCTTTATTAGTGGTTTCTTTGCAGCAATTCGACCACAAAGGCCTGATTCACACAGTCTCCTCTAAACAGTTGATGTTGAGATGTGTCTGCTACTTGAACTCTGTGAAGCATTTATTTGGGTTGCAATCTGAGGTGAAGTTAAATCTAATGAACTTATCCTCTGCAGCAGAGGTAACTCTGGGTCTTCCTTTCCTGTGGTGGTCCTCATGAGAGCCAGTTTCATCATAGCGCTCGAAGGTTTTTGCAACTGCACTTGAAGAAACGGATAGACTGACCTTCATGTCTTAAAGTAATGATGTACTGTCACTTATCTTTACTTATTTGAGCTATTCTTGCCATAATATACACTTGGTATTTTACCAAATAGGGCTATCTTCTGTATACCACCCATACCTTGTCACAACTCAACTGATTGGCTCAAAAGCATTAAGAAGAAAAGAAATTCCACAAATTAACAAGGCATACCTGTTAATTGAAATGCATTCCAGGTGACTAACTCATGAAGCAAGTTGAGAGAATGCCAAGAGTGTGCAAAGCTTTCATCAAGGCAAAGGGTGGCTACTTTGAAGTGTCTAAAATAAAAAATATATTTTTATTTGTTTAACACTTTTTTGGTAACTACTTGATTCCATATGTGTTATTTCATAGTTTTGATGTCTTCACTATTATTCTACAATGTAGAAAGAAGTAAAAAAAAAATTTAAAAAAAAATTGAATGAGTAGGTGTGTCCAAACGTTTGACTGGTACTGTAAGTTTGTTGACTCACTAGCAACATTTAACGACAGCGAGTTGTGTGTAGGTAAGCGCCTGGCATTGCTATTACCATGTTGACAAGGCGAGTGGAGAGACTCTTCAGACTCTTGTGCCATTCAGCGACTGACTGAACAGCCTTGTGCTTGTGGGAAGTAACCACCTTGACATTTGATGTGTCATACATGACAGCAAAATAGCGGGTTTGTGAATCTAATTCCATGATGGATGGTCTACTCCTGGGAAAGGTGCAAAGTTCAACTTGACTTAAGTCCCATGGTTGATAGAACCATTAGCAAGAGAGTGGGACTTCAAAATAGATCAACGTGCTCTGAGCAGTGGCCACCTTGCTAATATGGCTAATCTGCTAATCTTGTGATACTCTAAATGCCTTAAATAACGCCAGATAAGTGTGTGTGAGTCACTGTGGAAGCTAAGTTTAATAGCATCCAGTCAATCATCGTTATCATTTTTGTAATTTATTACAATCCCCATTCACAGAAATTTTGGTGTCCCATTCTCTTCGAAAAGCCGTCACACTCCTGTCATAGCGCTGTCGCTAGGCTATCATAAAAATGTCACGCTGTCACCATAAAGTGTCAGAAACTGCCATAAAGCTGTCATACAGCCGTAATTATTCTGTTATAGCGCCGTCTTCTTGCCTCTACATAATAAGTGTTGACAAGGTCAGAATGACTACAGAAATAGCACAAAATCATCTAATTGCCAGGTAAGAGTTTGGTCTGTGTGCTAGAAAAGGCTTGCCTGACGACACATTGTCTGAAACTGCCATCCTCGAAGTCGATGAGGGGCGTTGTACAAAACAAATTCATCAGCGATTGGATCGTCTCCAACCAATCAGACTATCAAAAGTTGATAACGTCATCATGTAGGCCGGCTCAGGCCCAACCCAGCGGTTTCTGGGACCAATCAGAGCGGTCAGAATGTGTTCACATTCTACAAGATGTCCAGAAAGAAACACTAGTGGGTGTGATGTTTGGCCGGTGGATGGGTAGTCAGGTTAAGAAAAGACTGGAGTTGGCAAAGAAGTGTGAAGAGAAGAAAACTCTTGATTCGATGGTTTGGATAGAAAATCCCTAATTATCTTGAGAGTTGGAGAGAAGCCGGCAAACAGACATGTGCATCTTTAAAGCGGTAGAGAAAAATTGCCCGTAATTGGCAATATGCCATTCTAGGCATGTTAAAAGGGCTGAGGTAGCCACAAAAAGACGTATATAGCTTAAGTGCCATAATGCATCAGCTATGAGGGGATACAGAAATAAACTATTCTGGAAATGAATTATAATGGTTTCCTATCAGCTCTCATCAGTCCACTCCTTTTCTAGGGAGGAGGGGTGGGATTACCATTCCTAGTATTGGGAGTGAAGCGTATGCAGACGCACACACAGAGACAGACAGACAGACAGACAGACAGACAGAATGATACCAAAAACACTCTTCCATGTAAAGTAAATAACTTTGCTCTCGGCTTCCTGTGTTCTCTCACTGTGCTCAAAGTTTACTGTATTTAGTTGATGTTGAAATTGAAGTCTGCTGGTTTTTGCTCAAGCCCTGTCAAAACGGCTGTGTATGTGTACGCTCAAGCACAGGCACACACAGTGAGCATGGAAAACAGAGGTGTAGAGGAATATGGGAGAGAATACTTAGTGAAACTACTGAGTCAAGACAAATGATCTATAACTGTATCTAAATATAATGACATGTAAACATGAGGACATGGCTTGGAGATAAAGGGGAGTGGAGACGATACTAGGCTTGGGCAGTATACCGTATATACCGTATACCGGGGTATTTGGAAATAGCCACAGGATGGTTTTTCAATACCGTTGAAACAATTTCTTTGAAGTTTGTCAATACATTTGAATATTTGCAAGGAAATACTTAAGGAAATACCTGCAGTCAACTTGTGCAATGCTTTATAAAATAAAGCAGATTGCGTTCTTCATTTCACCTGTCACATTATTTTACATTATGAAGTTTCTTAGTTCCCCAGAACAGTTGAGCCAGTCACGTGTTTGTTTGTAAATAGCACAACAGGAGAAAGCAGGAGCAGGTGAGTCCAGCTGTGTATTGACAGGGGTCGCATTTTATATTGAAAGTCATGTTTTTCTTTGCTTCAATAGAGCAATCAGGGACGTGCAACTATAGTTCTCCTTCACAGAAAATATATTAGCGCAACACATTCAGCAGAAAATTGCTTTATTTTCATCAGATGACAACAAAAGTACAACGCTATTTGCCTGGCAGCCACACAAGTAAATGAGCTTACAATGAAATAGCAAGGTCTTTTTTGCAAAAAGACCATCATATGGCCATCATATTTCTAATGTTTAGGCCCATCATAAAAAGAATATAGCCAGCTACATTTCCTACTGTTTTGCTTCAAATTAATCTTGCACTATACTGGAGAAAAATAGGCTGGCTACACCGAGAAAAGTACCAGAGAAAAGTAGCTACACATCAGTCAGAGCACTGTCTGCTGAATGCCCAATCATGAATTCTCATCTGAGTGGAGAAGTGCAACTGAAGCACAAAATTAGTCTGATGCCGAGCAGAAATTACAATAAGAAGTGTATTAGATCTGCGTTTACAAAATGCAGCAAGATAGTTTTTTTCCTGAGTGAAAAAATGCATAATTATGAGTTAACTCGACCCCTAGTTTAACTTGCTATCTAAGTAAGTGGCTGAAGTAATACCTTTCTGCCGTGTTTGAGACGTCAAAGCCCTTCGGATGACTTGCTTGTACAGCAGCCACTGCAATCTTGATTTCCTTGCATTTTTTTCTCCTCTCCATTCTTGGCCCGTCTGCTCCTCCCAGTTTCTCTGAGCAGGCAGGCCCGTTGCCCTAGCGACTCCACACAGACACAGCATGTAGACATACTGCTGGAGAGCCAGTACTGCATGCATCTAAACTTTGTTCATTTGCACAATGTATCTTGTTCACATTTGCTTGTTAAAGTCCGAACTCTCTACAAATGACATTCGATAGCTCCTACCTATATATGAATACATTTATGAGCTATATTACTTGTCTTTGCAATTAATTTACTTTTTTTGCGCTCGTTAGCAAATTTAGCTAGCAGCCTCCATGGAATTCATTATTACGTGTGCTAATTTTGCTAGCATTATGGTAATAGACGCCCAATGGGCTTTTTTGAGTTTTGGGCACCCCCTTGTGTACTAAGCCTGATACACCATAAATCCCGGGGTGAGAGAAAGATGGAATAACAATAAACATCTGGATACTGCCCAACACCACACTATACACTTCAGAGGTTCAGCTAAATCCCCAAAGATCTTGTAAACACGACTGCAGATTAAGCCGTACAGCGAGACTTCAAAGAAAAGGCCGCAGGCCTACAGCCAGCCACGGCCAAGCATCGGCTGAAGGGGGGGATTGGATTGGTCCACTGGGTCTGGGGCAGAGCCTGGAGCTGGGCGATAGTGAATCTACAGGACCAGAACGAGCTCATATGGAGTCTGGGCTCATCCTCTATCGGTCTTTACCTCCTCTCTGCTCGCTCTCTCACTCCCTTTGATGGGATGTACTGACACAGAACCTATTCATTTGGCTCCTCATAATATTTTGTTAGGTTAGAATGCTCATTGTGAGTGTTATGTTGGAGGAGAGGGGGGAGTGTGTGTATGCGTGTGTGGGGGTTGGGTGTATGCATGCATGTGCACGTGATCTGTATTCACCACCGCTAGTCTTCAGCTGTCAATCACATAGCCAACTCTGTCACACTCCTTGTTGGTTATGCCAGAGTACAAACACAAACCTCTCAGGGGAGGGACAGCTAGCAGCATGGCTTGGTGGGCTCAATGTGGGAAAACTTAACAGGGGACTGGTGAAGCCTTCCCATAGTCAGTCACCGAGCCATTCTTCCATAAATAATAAGCCTCAGAAGGGTTCTGTGGAGCGGTTCATGTCAGTCCAGTCCACACCAGCAGTCCAGACCAGCAGTCCACACCAGCAGTCCAGACCAGCAGTCCAGACCAGCAGCCCACACCAGCCGGGATGGGGAAACACTATACCAACACGATGAACAGCCAGCCGTCTGGTCTGTCTGTCTAGTAATGGTGTTGGATCGGAGACAGGGAAAATGTGATCAATCAACAGCTCACAGCTGACACGTACGGGAGAGCTCACATGCATCATTTTACATGCTGAGGATTAGCGTGATAGCATTAGCATGCGAACAAACAAACTACTGGTCCCCAGTCCTCTCTCTCTGAGCCATCGCATTGCCTCACTGATCATCAGACCTCATATTTGCATGTACAGGACAAGCTAGTTAGGCCTCTATTTACCAATGTGAGCTGTGGAAACACATTTAACAGCTTGAAGGCCTATACTCTCACTAACAAAATCGAAACTGAATTGACACGTTGTAGCATGAATGCTAGGCAGTTAGCCTAGCGGTTAAGAACATTGGACCAGTAACCGAAAGCTTTTTGTTTGAATCCCTGACATGACTAGGTGAACAATCTGCCGATGTGCCCTTGAGCAAGGCACTTAAGGCTAAGTCGCTCTGGATAAGAGCATCTGCTAAATGACTAAAATGTAAATGTTAAAAAAAATGTATGATAACATTGTGATATACCAGGTTAACAATGTGTAATGATATGCCTGTATCTGCACTGTAATTGTCACTACGGGTGCTGTTTCAAATGAATGCATTTCACCAGCTCTGATATCCCGTCACCCCTATAAAACTATTCTGAATTGACGCCTTGTAACATGTTCTTGTCATGAAAACATGAAGACATACCAGGTTCATGATGTGTCTGTATAGTCACTAGTGTATTGTCGCTACGTGAGCTGATTCAGATGACTGTATTTCACCAGGCATATTCATATTGATCAGCGTTCATCCGCACTTCCTGGAAAAGACCTCTCTGGGGTGTAATTCCCCCTAGGTACAGACCTAGGATCAGCTTCCCCTCCTCAAATTCTAACCTTCACCACAACTGGTGAAATACTAAAACTGACCCAAGATCAGTGTGTAGGGGCAACTTCACCCAACACGCCACTAAACTGGATGCACATCCATTCACGTCGAGTCAGGCTAGACTGCCGGTGAACACAGGAATCAATGAAACTTCTCTCTGTGGACAGTTTTTTCCCCCTCATCCATATTTCATTAACACATGTGGACACGATATTGACGTGTTACCATTCGAAATCTACAGGACCTGGGCTTTAGCTTTTTTTGTGTGTCTAGGACACACGTATCATTTCAAGCCCCCAAAAAACATATTTCAAATGATAATAACCCTAAATGTATACAGTGGGGGAAAAAAGTATTTGATCCCCTAATGATTTTGTACGTTTGCCCACTTACAAAGAAATGATCAGTCTATAATTTTAATGGTAGGTTTATATGAACAATGAGAGACAGAATAACAACAAAAAATCCAGAAAAAATGCATGTCAAAAATGTTATAAAATGATTTCCATTTTAATGAGGGAAATAAGTATTTGACCCCTCTGCAAAACATGACTTAGTACTTGGTGGCAAAACCCTTGTTGGCAATCACAGAGGTCAGACGTTTCTTGTAGTTGGCCACCAGGTTTGCACACATCTCAGGAGGGATTTTGTCCCACTCCTCTTTGCAGATCTTCTCCAAGTCATTAAGGTTTCGAGGCTGACGTTTGGCAACTCGAACCTTCAGTTCCCTCCACAGATTTTCTATGGGATTAAGGTCTGGAGACTGGCTAGGCCACTCCAGGACCTTAATGTGCTTCTTCTTGAGATACTCCTTTGTTGCCTTGGCCGTGTGTTTTGGGTCATTGTCATGCTGGAATAACCATCCACGACCCATTTTCAATGCCCTGACTGAGGGAAGGAGGTTCTCACCCAAGATTTGACAGTACATGGCCCCGTCAAATGATGTGGTGAAGTTGTCCTGTCCCCTTAGCAGAAAAACACCCCCAAAGCATAATGTTTCCACCTCCATGTTTGACGGTGAAGATGGTGTTCTTGGGGTCATAGGCAGCATTCCTCCTCCTCCAAACATGGCAAGTTGAGTTGATGCCAAATAGCTCCATTTTGGTCTCATCTGACCACAACACTTTCACCAGTTGTCCTCTGAATCATTCAGATGTTCATTGGCAAACTTCAGACGGGCATGTATATGTATTCTTGACCAGGGGTTCGATTCCCACGGGGGACCAGTACAAACAAATACAAAAATGTATGCACTCACTACTGTAATTGGCTCTGGATAAGAGCATCTGCTAAATGACTAAAATGTTTAAAAAAATACATATATATTTCTCCTCAAGTATTGAACAATGACTCCAACAAGGAAATCGATCCATCTTTCAATTTGTACATCCTCCCATAGCGGGAATTATCCATAGAGCCTGCATGGGCAGTTCCCCGCAACTCACGTGCACACAAACACGCACAGCCCCTATTACGGGGACGCTCCTGCCTCCAAAGCCTGTCAAATCTAAACACATGCGCTGAATACAACTGGTGTAGACCTTACCGTGAAATGCTTACTAACAAGCCCTTAATTAACAATGCAGCTCAAGAAATAGAGTTAAGAATAGTCACACTCATGACCTCTGAAATGACCTCTTTGAAATCACTGCTACCTCTGAGGTGTAGCTTCAGCAATATGGTGAAAGTGTCACAAAAGCAATCTGTTACCATATTTCTGATTGCTAACAACCTAACCTATCCGATTCAGATGAACATGAATAGCCTAGAGAAATATGATAGGGGCTAAGGGTTAGAGGCTAGGAGCTAGTGGCAGGGGTTGGTTTGGGACTGAGCATTACAGACTGGGCTGTGGTGGGTTCTTCTTCTCACCTGGGATGTTGTGGATGGTGATCGCCACGATCAGGAGGATGATGCGCCTCCATCTGCTTCCAGTTTGCCCTGCCCCTTCCTGTTGCCGGCTACCCACTTCCTGTCCCTCGGAATCTGAGGAACCAGCGTCGACGTGGGGGCCTTTCCTCCTCTGGTACACGTCTCCTCCGTTCTCAATCTTATCTGTAAGGAAGACAAGACACAACATTTGGACAACATTGCTACAACATACAGTCCTTGCCAATTTTAAGCAATCTTTCAGATTAGAATACAATTAAGCACAATTAGAAGACGATTAAGCAATGGTAACCCGATTAAGCAATGGTCTGATGAGAAGCTGACCTCATCATCAAAACGGTTACTATTAATGGAAAGCAAGTCTAACTAATGTACGCTAACCCCATTCCATACAAATGTGCGCAACCGCGACATTCAAATGAGGCTGCAAAGAAAACTAATGGGACTGTAGCGACTGTGTTGACATCAAAATCTGGGGTGTGAACTACGTTTCTATTCAAGCGTTGATCGACATGGTAATGGCTCTATAGTATTGGAGAAAAGTTGAAAAAACGGACCCCTCCGACGCTGTACGTTACATCGTGACGTGTCATGGCGTAACAATCAACATGCATAAAGCAACTAATTCTGTCTTACAGCCTCTCTCCACCAGGTGTAGCACTTCTCTCACCGTTTAAAAACAAGAAGGGACAGGGTAAGGGGGGATACCTAGTCATTTTTTGCATCATCACTGCAAGCTATCATGACTCTCAAAAGCCGCTGTTTACTTCTGAAGATCACTTTAGCACTGCCCTAAAAATCTGATTCAAATTCGACACAAACCTTCAAATTGGTATGTAATGACACATAATATAAACTCTTTATAGTGTTTCATTTACATTTTAGAGGCGATAAGGTGATAAGTTGGACAGATCGAGTGAAAAAAGCAGTTTTCCCACATGACAACTCTCCTTCTCACTATCACGCAATAGGTTTAGTCTGTTATTCGAACTCAATCAGCATGACAGAGTGATCTCCAGCCTTGTCCTCGTCAACACTCACACCTGTGTTAACGAGAGAATCACTAACATGATGTCTGCTGGTCCTTTTGTGGAAGGGCTGAAATGCAGTGGAAATGTTTTTAGGGGATTCAGTTAATTTGCATGGCAAAGAGGGACTGCAAGTAATTGCAATTCATCTGAACACTCTTCATAACATTGCCAAACAAACAAACTGAGGCAGCAGACATTGTGAAAATTAATATTTGTGTCATTCTCAAAACTTTTGGCCACGACTGTACATTCCTAAAGAAAATATTGACTTTTTACTCTAATACCGACAGAAATATGGTCCAATTCACGCACCTATCAATATAACGCGTATTCATCCCTACTGCCCTATCCGGGGGACTCACTAAACACAAATACTGTCTTTTTAAATTATGTCGGAATGTTGGAGTGTGGCCCTGACTAACAGTAAACAAAAAATAAACATTCATCCCATCTGATTTTCTTAATATAAGATACTCCAGTAGTTCTTTGTACTTTTACTCAAGTATAACACTTGAGTACTTTTTACGTGGCAGGTAGCCTAGTGGTTAGAGCATTGGGCCAGTAACCGAAAGGTTGCTGGATCGAATCCCCGAGCTGACAAGGTAAAAATCTGTCATTATGCCCCTGAACAAGGCAGTTAACCCACTGTTCACCAGTAGGCCATCATTGTAAATAAGAATTTGTTCTTAACTGACTTGACGAGTTAAATAAAGGTTAAATAAAAATAATAAATTCCACCACTACACTTTATTAGATACTTTTAGGCTTTACTCAAGTAGTATGTTACTGGGTGACTTGAGTCATTTTCTTTTAAGGTATCTTTACTTTTACTGAAGTATGACAACGGAGTACTTTTTCCACCACTGATCGGACCTATACATTTATTTTTGTTGTCTAATAGCCACCAATCCCTCTTTCCCCTATTCACCCCCGACACCAATAAAGTCTTCAGAGCAGTGAGCCAGACGAGCAGAAGGCAATGTGGCAGCTATGCGTCATCAGTGTAGTACTAATTTTGATACGTTTGATTACTCTAGGTAGTGGGTGTCCTTTTAAATCAGCTAAACTAAGATGACTTACTCTAACAGGAATGTTATTAGTTACTATTACATAAGTTACGTGAGTAGGGGAGATAAATAATGAGAAAAAGAGAGCAACTGGAAACAGATGAAAGGCTGGTGCTCAGAAGGCTTCATGTCAGCATGGCTCTGTGCCCCCTAACTGGGGTGTACCATATTCCCATATGGGGACGTTAGCGTGGGTTAACCTAGCATACGAGCCGGAGAAAAGCATTTGCACGTGGCTGCCAAGAGACGTCCGCTGTGCTCGGGTGCCCACTTCTCTGGCTCTCATCTTGAAATTAGCCTGGAAGTGGTCGGGAGACGGGGTTGAGTGGGTGTGTGTGTGTGTGTGTGTGTGTGTGTGTGTGTGTGTGTGTCAGGGGGCTGATTGATTACAGTGATGGGTTCCAGACCCCCACAGCCAACCCCTTTAGAGTAGAAACAAATCGATTCTATCACTAACCTACTAATCTCTCTGATCACTGGGAATAAGAGCCAGGAACACACGCGCACACAAGCATGTGCACACACACAAACTTCATTGAATAGGGAAAAGAGGGACAAAGACCCCACTTACCCATCTACACCGGGTAGGAGGACAAGATACAGGGGTCTATGTGAGCCATGGTTTAGGCTACTATTACACAGGTACAAGAAGGTCTAACCTTCCTTGTGTAAATGCTCTCTTAGGAAGAAAATACTGGGACAAACGAGAGCACTTAGATCACCATGTTCTATCATTTAGGCCTATTCATTTTATTATGAGTTGCTAAGGGAGAGAGGTAGGTAGAGAGAGAGAGGAGAGAGCGAGCGAGCGAGAGAGAATAATATTAAAAGCTAAGGAGGAAGTGCCAACGGAGAGAGTAGAAAGTGATTCCCACTTTACTTATCTGAAACTTAAAAGGGTAGGAAGCATGAAGTTTTACTCACTAAAGTAACAAAACAGTGTGGTCAAAGACTTAATAACATAGCTTATTTATTTCCGGATATCTTCAAAACTACCCACAATGCACCATTTCTCAACATCATATGGAGAATCTACTCTGTGTTAGCTAGCTTGAGTTGGCTAACGTTAGCCACTAGCCATGCAGACCAAGTGATGGCAGTGGTGAGCTAAAATCCGCCATACATGAGGTATGATGTAAACAACCAATCAGATTCCCCACACGTGAGGGACGTATGATCTCCGTGAAGTAGGCTACCAGAGTTTTTCAACATCTTTCAACTGACTGACTGTGCTGTTGTGATCCTTTCCCTCTGCCTGGAGCCTTCCTCCGATCGTAGACTTATTGTTGACTCTTTCCCCTCAACTCCTGTGCCCACTGCCGCCTCTGGATTATTGCCTACATTTTGATTTACCTCACTATAGATAGACTAATTAGCAGTCTAGGCTAGCTAGCAGGCTAATATAACTAACTTTAGCTGACTGGGTTGCTGGCTAAGATAACTGCATTTACCGGTAACACTATTTGATAACTGGTTAGATGGCATTATTTATTTCCAAAACATTGGTTTACTTTAATGTAGCTGTAAGATAGGTGTTGATAGAAACTGGCTGACTAATGCAGTGCTAACGTAACATTAACAGGCCGTTAGGGTTAACGTTAGCAGGCTAGTTGGCTAGAAACCTTGCAAACTGATTTGTAACAATACATACATAAAGTATTTGCTTATAAGTTGGCAGAACATTTTATTGAAACCAGTAGTCATGAGTGCAACCGATTTGGTTTAATTTGAAGTTCTTTCTGTTGGAGTTTACATTATAGTGTATAGGCTGGCTTGCCGGGTCCTCCATATTACAGGTCCTCCGTATTAGGTCACACCTCGCAAAAACATTTTCTGGCATGACTCTGGCATTCTGTTCGCTTTTATGTAATAACTTGAAAGAGAGAAGAGTAACTTCGCATTTGGACTATTGATGGGTATACTAATGCAAATCCACGTTATGTTTATGCTACCTATCCTTTAAAGGGGTTACAGGTGAAATGCAGCACTCTCTTGGAAACTAGTTGAATTGCAACAAGACTTACTGTAGGCTGAATATTATTTTAATTTCTTCTTTTTATCTCCCCCTCCTGGCTTTACTTCCCATCTCCACAAGTTTAACTTGTGTGTCTTTTTACTTTCAGTTTTGAACACCAGCTTGGTTATTGAAAAGATATTTAACAGCGAATCAGATTGTACAATGATTCCCTACACTATACATTACTTGTTTTGTCACAAACTGAAATGAGGCGAACATTTTACAATTTAAGCATCCATGGAATGGATGAGCAATTTCTACTGCCATTGTTGATCTCCTGACGCTGAGGGCTCATCAGGAGTGTGTGTGCTGAACGTCCCTGTGGATTCTATTTGGCGAGGTTTGATTGCCAATCTCCAGTACAGCTATTTTACCTGTCAATCACTTTGAGTGACAGATCAGTGGGACGTGCTCATTGGGAATATTAACACTAGTCTCTCATTTTGACCTTGACCGCGTGCACACACATATACACACACACTCCCCTGACTCATAAAACAATATTTTTTCTCCACAGGCTAATGGGTCACGTATTACAAAGTAAATGGGGTGGGGGACACACAACACACAGACACTTGACCACAGTTCAACCACATTTAGGGAATCACTGCTGTAGATTGTGACTTTTGTAACAGACCTCAAAATAAACTGCATCGGGCCATGTCATCTCTCCAGGCTTACCGTGGCTGTCATCTCATCCTTGTGCCTGTGTGTATGACACATACACACAGACCTGAGATGAATTTTGAAATAAGCTTCTTCTACGCACGTACGCTTCACTGAGTGGGAAACGAAGAGACAAAGACCCCACCACCCCATCTACACCGGGTAAAAGGAAGGTAATCAGGGGTCTACTCAGCCGTGGTTTAGGCTACTAGTGCATACTTATGAAAAGAGTCTAACTTTCCTAATTGCTCTACATTAATCGCTTTGTGGACACAGAGCGATGATGAAACGTGGAGGGCGAAAGCGATCAAAGTGAACAAACATTATCCACGTGCGAGAAGCTCGGCTGAGCGGCTTTCACGTGCACGAGAGCCGCCCTGCCTGGATAGAATATCGCCCACCGTCTCTCGCTTCATTGAAAAAGAATGGACCACGCAGCCCTCCGCTTTATATACGTAAAGCAGTTAACAGTTGCAATGACTTCTCATTACTACACTGACACACTTTCCATTGACACGTCACCATAGAAACGGTTACAGACTCTGGTGTTGTGTCCAGGCCACTTTGGGAACAGATATAAATGGAAGTAAACCTGCTGTTTGCCTTTTGCCCAATTTGGTGTTATGGGTTATGCACTGTCCCTGGGACTGTCGCTGGCACTGTCGCTGTATAGGCCTAATAACGCATGTGTATATTATGTATCATGTACTGTAGTACATTTAGCACTCACACCGCATCTCTCTACTGCTACCATTGTTCCTAACACCTACAGGCTGATTGAACCCTAACCGTGTGAGTGCCACAACGATCTCTCCCTATTGACGGGCAGAAGCTCATCTACCCATGTGAGTCTAAGAGAATGGAGAGGTCCTTGCTAAGTACAGTGCCTTCAGAAAGTATTCACACCCCTTGACCATTTCCACATTTTGTGCTAATGCCGGAATTTAAAATTGATTCAATTGAGATTTCGTGTCACTCATCTACACACAATACCCCATAATGTCAAAGGGGAATTAGGTTTTAGAAATGTTTCCAAATAAATTAAAAGTGAAAAGCTGAAATGTCTTGAGTCAATAAGTATTCAACCGTTTTGTTATGGCAAGCCTAAATGAGTCCAGGAGTAAAAATGTGATTAACAAGTTACATAACTTGCATGGACTCAACTTGTGTGCAATAATAGTGTTTAATAGGATTTTTAAATGACTGCCCCATCTCTGTACCCCACATACACAATTATCTTTAAGGTCCCTCTGTCGAGCAGTGAATTTAAAGCACAGACTCAACCTATGGGTGGCAAAGAAGGGCACCCATTGGTAGATGGGTAAAAAACAGACATGGAATTCCTTTGAGCATGGTGCAGTTATTCATTTTACACTTTGGATGGTGTATCAATACACCCAGTCACAACAAAGATACAGGCGTCATTCCTAAAACCGTTGCCGGAGAGGAAGTAAACCGCTGTGGGATTTCACCATGACGAAAATGGTGACTTTAAAACAGTTTAATGGCTACGATAGGAGAAAACTGAGGATGGACCAACAACATTGTAGTTACTCCACAATAATAACATAAATGATAGAGTGAAAAGAAGGAATCCTGTACAGAATAATAACAAATTAAAAAATGCTTCCTGTTTGCAATAAGGCACTAAAGTAATACTGCAAAAAATGTGGCAAATACATTTTTGTCCAGAATAAGTCTTCTGCTTGGGGGCCAATCCAACTCAACACATCACTGAGTACCACTTCATATTTTCAAGAATGGTGGTCATTGCATCATGTTAGGGGAAGGGAGTTTTTTTTGTTGATAAAAATAAACTGAATAGAGCTGGTTCAGTCTGCTTTTCAACCGACACTGGGAGAACAATTCACCTTTCAGCAGAACAAGAAACTAAAACACAAGAACAAATATAGACTAAAATTGCTTACCAAGATGAAATTGAATGTTCCTGACTGGCCTAGTTACAGTTTTAACTTAAATCAGCTTGAAAATCTATGGAAAAACTGGAAAATGGCGTCTGGCAATGATCAACAAACAACTTGCCAGAGCTTGACACATTTTTTTAAGAATAATGGAGAAATATTGTACAATCACAGAGACTTACCCAGAAAGACTCACCTCTGTAATCGCTGCCAAAGGTGATTCTAACATCTATTGACTCAGGGGGATGAATACTTATCTAATTTATATATTGTTTAATTTTCCATGAATAAAAAAAGCCACACCTCAGTGCCTGATTCCTCTCTAGGTTTCTTCCTAGGTTCCTGACTTTTTAGGGAGTTTTTCCTAGCCACCACGCTTCTATATCTACATTGCTTGCTCTTAGGAGTTTTGGCCTGGGTTTCTGTATAAACACTTTGTGACATTTGCTGATGTAAAAAGGGCTTTATTAATACATTTGATTGATTGATTGAAAAAAGTCAAGGGGTACGAACACTTTCTGAAGGCACTGTATGTGGCTTTTAAAGGAGATACTTAGGATTGATCTCCAATCATCTCGTTTAGTAGGCTACACACTATCCTACAACTCACTTGTTTGCCATTTGGAAAATAAACTGCCCACATGGACACACTGCTGCTCTCCCTCATTTTGTTTGCTCTCCCCATCCTTGCTTTCAATTCCTACCTTGTCTTCTTTCCTCCCGGTCTTCCTCCCTCTTCCAACTAAAGC
The DNA here is from genome assembly GCF_901001165.1 of Salmo trutta. Lineage (NCBI taxonomy): Eukaryota > Metazoa > Chordata > Actinopteri > Salmoniformes > Salmonidae > Salmo > Salmo trutta. The sequence continues at coordinate 55,910,125 of NC_042958.1, forward strand.
AGACAGCTTGACCTCCTGACCCTAAATCAGTCTCGCCTCCTCGCTCGGCTGCCTGGCTGTTATTACCCTCCCAATCCTCCTCCTCTTCATCACACTCTGGCTCCGCCACACACAAACAATGTGTTATACTTTACAGTGAAGGCCGCAGCAGAAGCGAAAACCTTGTCGGCAACTCTTTCGCCCACACGCGCGCCTAAGTGTGTGCGATTGGCGAGGGAACAAGGCGTGTGCGCTGGTGGCTCCTTGGCAAAACTCGAGAACGCTCTCATATCTCTTCTGTGGTGAAACTCGTGAAGGCTCTCATATCTCTTCCGTGGTAAAACTTGCGAAAGCTTTCATATGTCTTCTGTGGTGAAACGTGATTAAACCTGTCTGAACACTCTCATATATTGGTTCACTTATGCCCCCCAAAATATGAGTTCATATGGGTAGAATAATGTATAAAATAAATAAAAATGTGCTGCATTCGTTGCCTTCCTTTTAGACAGAATAAATAAAACAGGGTTGGGTCAATTACTTGAAAAATGCCATCCATAAGCCTACTAATACATTCATTAATAACGTGCACAAAGACAATTTATTTCAAATTTGTTAAAGTTAATTTTCTTTCAATTTATTTTTACCTTTATTTAACTAGGCAAAGGCTGCAGAACAAATTCTTATTTTCAATGACAGCCTAGGGACAGTGGCCATCATTCTGCCCCTGCCTTGTTCAGGGGCAGAACGACATATTTTTACCTTGTCAGCTCGGGGATTCGATCTTGCAACCTTTCGGTTACTAGTCCAATGCTCTAACCACTAGGCTACCTGCCGCCCCAAATGGCCAACATACCACGGTTAAGGGCTGTCCTTACGCACGACGCAACGCAGAGTGCCTGGATACAGCCGTTAGCCGTGGTATATTGGCCATAAACCACAAACCCCTGAGGTGCCTTATTGCTATTATAAACTGGTTACCAACCTAATTAGAGCAGTAAAAATACATTTTTGTCATACACGTTTTATACGGTCTAATATACCACGGCTGTCAGCCAACCAGCATTCAGGTTTCGAATCACCCAGTTTATAATGACCGATAGCCTATTGATATGGACTTTACATAGGCTAACAGTTGCCTTTTTTCTATATGAACAGGAGAGGAAAACATGATTAACAGTGTCCAGACGACTAACTTTTTGTCACATATTGGGGGGGGGGGGGGGTCAGGGTTCAAGGATTCCGGGGTCAACAGCCTTCTAAGGTGGTCAACAGCCTTCTTTAAAAAATAGCTGTTAATTTCCTGATAATTTGGTCCAATTATTTGATTTGGATCTCCTTTAGTCCCCTTTTGGACTAATCTTCCAAGAGTCCTTAAACATTAAAATACAATTTATAATGCAAACACATTTTCACATATAACACACTATTACAAACATACATAATATACTAACATAATGACCCAATAAATACTCAATCTAAAAAATATTGATTCTATAACTATAACTATAGTCCCACAATATTTCTATGTATTATATTTAAATGGTTTTAAAATAACGTTTAAATGTATATATTGAAAGGTTTCTGGTTTGCTCAGTTAATTTATTCCATTTCTTTAATGCTCTTAATCTAAATGTTCTTTTGCCTATTTCTCTTTTCTGTCTGGATAACGCATAGATGGTGGACAATCTATTCCTAGTATTTACGGAATGTCTGTCTCTTACCAACTGAATACCGTTGTGAATAGAACTTGGCCGTTTTAAATGATGTATATTATGAAATAAAATAAGCATGTTTTTTTTCCAATTATCTTGTCGATTGATGACCAACCAAGAACATTGCGCATGACTGCAACAGAAGAACCATATCTCCACCTTAAAACAATCCTTGCTGCTTTGTTCTGTGCAATCTGCATCCTCCTAACTTCACCTGATGATGCATTTCCCCAGACCACAGAACAGTAGTTCACCTGACTCTCAATTAATACTTGTGTTACTTGCATAAGATTTTTTCCTGGTAAATATTTAGCTATCCTTCTGATTATGCATGCTGTTTTAATATTTTTTTTTTTTTTACATAGATTAGTTATTTGAGACGACCATGATAAGCAGTTGTCTAACTGCACTTCCAATAGTTTGGTTTCTTCCACTTCTTCAATTTGTACTCCTTCCATACTTAATTGTATCCCATGCTGTTTTGGCCTTTTCCTAGTGGAACAGACCAACTTAACTTTGGTTTTCTTGGTGTTTAAAACAAGTTTGTTCTGGCAAACCCACTCCCTGATATTCTCCAAATCTCCTTGTAAAGCTTGCTGTACCTGTTGAACCGATTGTCTTGCTGCATAAATTGTAGTATCATCTGCAAATATAGTAGCTTGAGTTTCAGCTAAGGCATAGGGAAGGTGGTTGGTATATATTAAATAAAGAAGTGGCCCAAGGCAGCTGCTCTGCGGTATTCCACAGTTTAACACGAGGGGAAGAAAATGAACCATTGATATAGGTGGACTGTTTCCTGTCAGTTAGATATGACTGTACCCAATTCAATGCTACCTCCTTAAAACCAAAATGCATTAATTTTGTCAAAATTATTTCATGATGAACTAAATCAAATGCTGCACTGAAATCTAAAAATAGTACACCCACAAACGTGCCATTATCCATAGCATTGAGCCACTGATCAGTCATGTCAACCAATGCAGTGGTAATGGAATGGTGTTTGCGATAAGCATGCTGATTGGCTGTAATCAGATAATTCTTTTCCATGTACTCCCACATTTGTCTACTCACAATACCCTCCAATATCTTACTGAGTGTAGGGAGCAGACTAATTGGTCGACTATTGGCAGGAGTAATGGGTTCTTTGCTGTCTTTCGGAATAGGACACAGTTTCGCATGCTTCCATACATTTGCAAACATACCCTTTTCCAGTGACCAATTAAATATGTATCTCAGTGGAACTGCAATCTGGGGAGCAGCACAGCGAAGCAAAAAATTGTCCATAAGACCAAAACCTGTAGATTTACCATCAGGTAATGACTTCAATAGGTTTAACACCTCCTCCACTGACACCGTTTGCAAACTAAAAGAGAAGGTCTTGTTGCTCATAATATGATCATCAATCCATTGGACAATAGCTTGTTTGGAAGAATGTATGTTCACACTGTTGCTCAGTAAATTAATTTTCTTTGTAAAATAATTTGCAAAATGATTGGCAATATCAACTGGTTTTGTTATTATTCTCCCGTCAACCTCCACACTAGATGGGCATGATGAGATACATGTACCAAGTAAGCCCTTAACTGTGTTCCATAACTTTTTACAATCATTTTTACAATCAATAAAAGCATTTTTGTAAAATAACTTTTTTTTCTTTCGATTCAATTTAACTGCATAATTCCGTAATGTTCTATAATTCTGTTCATCAATTTCTAATTTTGACTTGGCTGCTAAGACTTTTGCCATGTTTCATTGACAAAAATCCTCACCCAGTTCATCATCAATCCATGGAGATGGACGAGCACCAACTGTACTCTTTCTTATAGGGGCATGATGGTCCATTACCTCAGTGAGCAAATCAATAAAACATTCTGTAGCGTGATGTAAATCATTCTCTAGATAAATCAGCTCCCAGGGTACAGCAGCCAAATCATTTTGACCACAATCCTAGGGGGTTTCTTTGGAACCTTGGTGTGCGTGGTTATGGTCACAATATTATAATCTGTCCGGCCCACTGGCATTGATCTGGCTTTTAAGCATTGCAATGGTATATTACAGAAAATCTGATCAATGCATGTATCTGAACGATGACCCAACTTAATTGATAATCTAGTAGTATCATTAACCTTTTGTTTCAAACCACAGTTCTCGGCATATCTCATCAATTTTGCTCTATTCGAATTATTGTGAACCTTCCAAATTATATTAAAATCACCCAAGATAAATACATATCTGTTGCTATCTGTGGCCTGGTCAAACCCAGTACATAAGTCATCCAAATAGGACACCTTAGAGCTAGGAGGTCTACACACACATCCCACCAATATGGCTGCCTGGTGAGGCAGATGTACTTGAGCCCATAGTGCTTCTACTTGACATATATTAAGGTCATCCCTCCTCTTAAAAAGGTATATGACTCTGAATATACAGTGCTACACCCCTACCATTCCTATTCCTGTCCCTTCTAAGTAGACTATATCCATAAATGTTCATTTGCCCATCATTTACAGATGCATCTAAATGCGTTTCGGTCAAAGCCAAAATATGAATATTATTTATGTTGACCAAATTATTATGTATTTTCTGCATATGCATTGTTCTTTCAAAGGCGAAACCCACCGCTGGTGTGCATGACCAAATACCTTTATTTTCATGTCATCCAACCATAGCACCACCTGGCGTTTGCTAAACGAAATTGGCAGTTGGATTAGAACCGGTGCTATGGTCATTGGTGGGTTTGGCCTTCGAAATAACAATGCATATGCATCATCCCTACTGTAAAATATGGTGGTGGATCTTTGATGTTATGGGGCTATTTTGCGTCCACTGGTGCTGGGGCATCATGAACTTTACCCAGAACCAGAACATTTTAGTCCTAAAACCTGGTTGCCTCTGCCAGGAAGCTGAAACTTGGCCGCAAGTGGCTCTTCCAGCAAGACAATAACCCCAAGCTCACGTCAAGATCCACAAAGAAATGGTTAACTGGCCACAAAATCAGTGTCTGTAAGTAAGCATTTCACTGTAAGGTCTACACCTGTTGTATTCGGCGCACGTGACAAATAAACTTTGATTTGATTTAAATGAAGACGGCAGTCCATAAGCGCAGACGAAGGATATCAACCATCTGGAAGGATTATGTACGGAGGAGTGGTCTAAGATTCCTCTCAATGTGTTTTCCAACTCATAAAACAGAAATGGACTCAGTGCAGGTACCTTGCAATGTGAGATATTAAAAGGTATTGAAAACTGGCGTATCAATAATTTTGACACCTAAGTTACCTTTTTGAGAAAAAAATAATATTACTTGTTAAACAAAGTCTCTTTCTCTGATCAATTGTATTACTATAAAATGTTTTCTTTAAGCATACAATATAGCTCAGTATTTGAATGATGTATTTTATAGTCATTTTTGCTCATCTTTATCAAGGGTGTCAATACTTTCAGACCCCACTGTAGCTCTGAGCTAATTAACACATCACTGCAGGGTGCCTTCATGCCTCTGCCACCGACAGGAACGCAGTGAAGCTTAAAACACACAAACATTGTTTGCGTGCCTGTTATGCTAAATTGGTGTAGTTAGCTGAGTGTTGACATTACTCGCCCGCCACCAGCAGCCAAACAGCTTACCAATCATTCAGCATTTGCCAACCTTTTTTGAATAAAACGACATCCCTACAGCTACGTCCCCTCAACCACCCCTCTTATTCCTAGTTATGTGTACATATCTAGCTCATTTGCCTCGTACCCCGGCACATGGACTCAGTACTGGTACCCCTTGTATATAGTCAAGTGCTCGTTACTCATTGTATCTATTATTACGTGTTTTACTTCTCTATTAAGACTCTGTTATATTTTTCTCTGCATCGTTGGGAAAAGGCCTGTATGTAAACATTTCACTGTTAGTCCACACCTGTTGTTTACGAAACATGTGACTAACACATTTTAATTTGATTTGAAAATAGAAGAAATCATTTCCGCCCTCCTACTTGTGACGTACATTCTTCAGTCACACACCACTATACTCCCGTCATCTCCTTCCTTAATATAGTTCCACATCTTCATGCCTTTAAAGAACCTGCAGTTAAAAAACAGAATTCCCTCCCCCAACCTCTCACCTGATGTATCCTTGTCATATAACCCCCCCCCCCCGCGCACGCACGCACACACACACACACACACAACCACCCTCCCCTAGTTTCCATTCTTATTACCAATCCCCATCCCCGTGCCTTTAATAGAGACAATTAGAAACCATCCTTTAACTTTTGCCTGTAAGTATCACGTTATGAGCTTTAATCACAAAATCAAATACCAACTTTCGTTTTTTTTGGTTACTGGCAAGTTTTTATCTTGTTTTTTTGATTGGGGAGCATCAAACCAACCTGGGAAAAGTGCAGTGAGAACAAATTGTTGTGATAAAAAAAGTACTTGTTTTTTACATGTATCTTGATTCCCAGTGGAAGTGAGGCACTAAACAGAAGAAATAATGTACCCTTACAAAGGAGGAGTGTCGCTATTTATTCTCAGAGTGTGGCTATTCTCTCTCTCCATTCAATTTCAATGTAATGGGCTTTATTGGCATGGGAAACATGTGTTTACATTGCCAAAGAAAATGAAACGGATAATAAACAGTAAACATTACACTCACAAAAGTTCCAAAAATAATAAAGACATTTCAAATGTCTTATTATGTCTATATACAGTGCTGTAATGATGTGCAAATAGTTAAAGTACACAAGGGAAAATAAATAAACAAATATGGGTTGTATTTACAATGGTGTTTGTTTCTCTCTCACTCACTCATCACTCACTCACTCATACTCCCACTCACTCACTCATACTCCCACTCACTCACTCATACTCCCACTCACTCACTCATACTCCCACTCACTCACTCATACTCTCACTCACTCACTCATACTCTCACTCATACACTCACTCATACACTCACTCATACTCTCACTCACTCATACTCTCACTCACTCACTCTCACTCACTCATACTCTCACTCATACCTCCACTCACTCACTCATACCTCTACTCACTCACTCACTCACTCACTCACTCACTCACTCATACCTCTACTCACTCACTCACTCACTCATACCTCTACTCACTCACTCATACCTCCACTCACTCACTCATACCTCCACTCACTCACTCATACTCTCACTCACTCACTCATACTCTCACTCACTCACTCATACTCTCACTCACTCACTCATACTCTCACTCACTCACTCATACTCTCACTCACTCACTCATACTCTCACTCACTCACTCATACTCTCACTCACTCACTCATACTCTCACTCACTCACTCATACTCTCACTCACTCACTCATACTCTCACTCACTCGGTCAACATAGGCCAACCACAAGGGACAAGGCATCAAGCCGTCAGAGTCCAAGGTTCGTTTGAGTATAAGTGTGTGTTTGCCTTTGTGAATGTGTATTCGCAAGAAAGAGAAAGAGAGGGTGTGTGAGAGAAAGACAGAGAGAGAGAGAGAGAGAGAGACAGAAGACAGAGGATAAAGCATGCAAGAGAGTGTGATAGTGAAGTAGCAGAAGCCTTGGAATACAGTGTACATAGTCTAATACTGTGTGGTAATAAACTAGTGTACATAGTCTATTAATACTGTGTGGTAATAAACTACAGTGTACATAGTCTATTAATACTGTGTGGTAATAAACTACAGTGTACATAGTCTATTAATACTGTGTGGTAATAAACTACAGTGTACATAGTCTAATAAAACTGTTTACACAGTCTATTAATACTGTGTGGTAATAAACTACAGTGTACATAGTCTAATAATACTGTTTACATAGTCTAATAACACTGTGTGGTAATAAACTACAGTGTACATAGTCTATTAATACTGTGTGGTAATAAACTACAGTGTACATAGTCTAATAATACTGTGTGGTAATAAACTACAGTGTACATGGTCTAATAATACTGTTTACATAGTCTATTAATACTGTGGTAATAAACTACAGTGTACATAGTCTATTAATACTGTGTGGTAATAAACTACAGTGTACATAGTCTATTAATACTGTGTGGTAATAAACTACAGTGTACATGGTCTAATAATACTGTGTGGTAATAAACTACAGTGTACATGGTCTAATAAAACTGTGGTAATAAACTACAGTGTACATAGTCTAATAATACCGTGTGGTAATAAACGACAGTGTACATAGTCTATTAATACTGTGGTAATAAACTACAGTGTACACAGTCTATTAATACTGTGTGGTAATAAACTACAGTGTACACAGTCTATTAATACTGTGTGGTAATAAACTACAGTGTACATAGTCTATTAATACTGTGGTAATAAACTACAGTGTACACAGTCTATTAATACTGTGTGGTAATAAACTACAGTGTACATAGTCTAATAAAACTGTTTACACAGTCTATTAATACTGTGTGGTAATAAACTACAGTGTACATAGTCTATTAATACTGTGTGGTAATAAACTACAGTGTACATAGTCTAATAATACTGTTTACATAGTCTATTAATACTGTGTGGTAATAAACTAGTGTACATAGTCTATTAATAC